>NC_143573.1:78080000-78232500 GCF_054136105.1 Typopeltis vanoorti | reverse complement strand
TATTATCGCCACTTGATATTGTAATGGCTTTCTCTTTAAGGGTTTTGATGCCGCCTCAGTTTTTTGCCAGGTAGTGGTAGGAACTGGCATGTAGGTATCAACTAGTATTGAATTTTTCTTCTGTATAATTCAAAAACATCATTATTGTTCACATTTAGCATTTGCTAGATTCTGTTTTTTTTGTATAAATTTTTATATTAAAATCTTCAATACCATTTCATATATCCAGAATGTGTTATGCTTGTAGCTTGTCCCATCCAAGTAACCTGTTTTTATTGAAATCTAATTTAACATTGTGACAGGATGGCCAATCCTATATAAAAAGTTTATATATCTTTTAATTATGTGTGTTTTCTGGCTTGTTTGCTATCTGCAGGTTGAATATATCAAGTTTCAAGGGTATAATAAAATTAGTTTAATCCTTTTTCCAAGTGTTTGCGCCTGAAAGCATCTTCAGGACTGGGATAAGGTGGTACAACACCAGGGCAACTCATTGCAAAGGTGGAGCAAGCTACCAACACTCCTATCTCAGTATCTCCTATAATGCAAAACACATCTCCTTGCGGATATGTCTAATGTTATGCATTAAGGGAAGGGCCACTACCCAGACTAGTTTCGACCTTTATTGAGGTCTCTTCAGTGGGAGCCAGGCCCAAGTGGAGATACCAGGCAGAAGCATTAGCAGGTCATCTCTACCTATAGGAGTTGCCAATTGGTGTGCCACCCTTTTTTAATAAATTGCTCTGGATTTAGAGAAAGATGTTGAAAGTTGGCCAATTGGCAACTCCTATAGGTAGAGATGACCTGCTAATGCTTCTGCCTGGTATCTCCACTTGGGCCTGGCTCCCACTGAAGAGACCTCAGTAAAGGTCGAAACTAGTCTGGGTAGTGGCCCTTCCCTTAATGCATAACATTAGACATATCCGCAAGGAGATGTGTTTTGCATTATAGGAGATACTGAGATAGGAATGTTGGTAGCTTGCTCCACCTTTGCAATGCGTTGCCCTGGTGTTGTACCACCTTACCCCAGTCCTGAAGATACTTTCAGGCGCAAACTTTGTTTGCTCACACTTGGAAAAAGGATTAAACTAATTTTATTATACTCTAACCAAGTGAAAAATAAACTTTCAACAAGTTTCAAGGGAAAACACTTTCTTGCTACTTCTATTTAGGCTAATTTCTAATTTAATTTAATTAAATTAATTTAACATTGTGACAGGATGGCCAATCCTATATAAAAAGTTTATATATCTTTTAATTATGTGTGTTTTCTGGCTTGTTTGTTATCTGCAGGTTGAATATATCAAGTTTCAAGGGAAAACACTTTCTTGCTACTTCTATTTAGGCTAGCTAGCTCACATTCACTTGCCCATATGGGATGGGATTTATATGGGATGGCCCATATAAAGATTTCTGCATCCTAGACAGAATTCATACCCAGGTTTCCAAAAAAAAAAAAAAAACAACAACAACATGATCATTAACACTTGAGCTACAGAAGTAGTTTATATTTGTAAAAATATATGTGTTAATAATTTTTTCAGGCTTTCTATGTTTGTAATATATTTATAATTTTCATTATATTTATTATTATATCCGTAATGCAAAATATTTTGTAGGATGGTAATCAGTTTGGTGATGAATACCTTGCTGAATTGGATCATATTGAAGTTGTTGAGAAACTGAAAGAAGGATATGAAAGCGATGTTTTAGAGCCTGAGGAAAGTAAAGGTGAAAAAGATTCAGATGCTGATTCTGATGATGAATCATCAGTATCTAGGTAATTCCTTTAAGTGCATTTTTATTTATTTACTTTTTTAATTCTGCAAAATTAAATTTTCTTTTAAGGAATAATTATATATATATTTTTCAGATTGCTCTTTGAGCTGCTTTTTTTTTTAAAATTAAACATATAAAGAAATTATATTCTTGTTTAATCTTTATAACTCCGAGAGTAAGTAAACAAAGTTTGTGTATGAAAAGTTTTATTTTAATACAGTGTTCATTTTGCTCAGTATCAATGATCAAGTAAAGTCAGTTCTTATTTAATATCCTTATTTATAATATGTATTATAGTTTAATACACTATAATTTGTATTTTTTTAAGTAAATGAGATGAACATGATATTTGTGTATACATTATTATTATCATATAGGCACCTCCAAGGAGTCCAAAGACTCATCGTAGGAGACCCACTCTATCATACTTCTCCTTGAACCTGTTAACAAAGCACTCACAACTGACTCTGACAACACAATCCACTCATTCACAACTCTCCAAGCAAAAAATATCATCCTCGCAGCCCTACTAACCACACCTTTATTCAACTTCTAGGGATGACTCCTTGTTCTGGTCCCTCTAGCCAAGTGCTGAAACATTTCCCTTGCATCTGTCTCCTGTAAAACCCTTTAAGCAACTTAAATGTTTCTATCATACCCCCCCTTTTTCTCCTTTATCAACCTTTATCAACCAACTTCTGTAATCCACACTCCTTCAGTCTATCCTCATAGGGAACATTCCACAGACCAGAAGTAATGCAGAAGTCATATTTGTATATACAAGTAGTCAAAAGGTGTCACACCTTATTGGATGTATGACTTCTGCATTACTTCAACCTTTCACTTTTGGTTCTGGCTCCCACTGATGAGACCTCAATAAAGTCAAAACTTGTTTGGATAGTGGCCCTTCCCATAATGTATAACATTATACATGTCTGATCTGTTAGGATATGTGGATTGCATTAATGGATACTCAAGCAAATGATGTGAAGTCATTAGTCTATACAGGGTGATTCAGAACTCTTGGGCCAAACTTTAAGGGGTGATAGAACACACCTAAACAAGCACTTTTCATCATACAATGCATGGGGGATATCAAGGAATCGTCTGAGGATGTAAAATTTTTAACATTTCTTTGTATTAATGCACAAAGTTAAAATAAACTCTGTGGTTTAAATTAGTAGTTGAAGATAATAAACTACTTTAGAAAGGAGTTACTGAAACTTGAAATGGAAAGATTGGAGGAATAATCACATAGGTGGGGGGGGAAGGATCATCATGTTGTCAGAACAGACTGAATAGGAAAAAGGAAAAGAGGAGTATTATTATCTATTAATTGTCTCCATAGTGTAATTGGAAGAATAATGGGTCACTGCACACCTTACGGTTAAAAGCTAGTTTGATTCTCAATCATGACAATAATCTATCATACATTATACAGACAGTTTATCATTTGAAGGTGAGTTAGCCAATGTCACTGTCATATGGAGGCAGAAGGGCTTTTATCTCCTAGAAATTTGTCTTTTTCTATCTCACAGGCATATCAGTCAGGGACCAGAGAAAACATACTATCAACAGAAAAGAGGGGGGAAAAGGGTGGGGGGGATATAAAAAATACCATTGGTGGGCTGTAAAAAAATATACTAAAGTTGCTATTAGTGGTGGTGTTATGTATGTGTGTGTGTGTGAATGGTGGATTATGTAGCTTATTTGTGAGTGATAACTGGCATGGTGTATCGATGGTTGATAAGTAATATAGAATGTGGATCATATGGTGTAGACCAGTGCTTCCCAAACTTCTGGATGTCAGGGCCCCCCTTTGCAAAAATTAAAATATTTCACGGTCCCCCTTGAAAAAAAATCGTAATAGAGAGAGATATATTATTATAATATTTATTGTATTTATATTCAATACAAAACATACACAGCGAATATTGCAAAAATCAAATGCATATATTACATTTTTTGCCTCTTACCGTTTGGTTCTGAAGACAATGCGGGCTGTTTTGGTAAAATATAAAATACTGTCCTTTTTTTTTTTTGAGTCTGTTTCTGCTTCTTCTGATTGTTTGTGGGTATTTTTTTATCAGCCACGTATCCATCTCAGGGTTAAATTTTTTAACGTATAATAGATCAAATAATATCACCACTTACCGATACCGGCACACCACAGACTGATAACATGAAATTAGTGAATACTACCTGAATAAGGGAATCCTCAGACCAGGAACATTTTTCTCTTTTGTGACTTTTCTCCCTTTACGGTAATTAAGCCTAACGCGAAACAGACAGCAAAGGCAGGTTATTAAAACGTGTATATGATTGGTGCGGTATTAACAAAAGATCGCGCAACCGAAAGATAAAAGCATAGCTAGCAATTGAGTTGAAATGCTAACTCTCTTCAACCGAATTCCATATGTGAAACTGCCATAACATTCATTATATATATATATTACTTAGTTTTAACACTTTTACAAATTTTAACACGTTCGGTTGAATTTTATTGCTGCCTTGGGAAATCGAACTCACACACATCTAATTAATAGAAATAGTTTTTAGTTAGATACTGTGTTTGCCCATGCAACATATGGTTTTGTTTCAGTCTATACAGCATAGTTTCTGTATGAAGGGACATGTGATTCATTAATTAGTGTGTTTTTATCCCAGTCTCTAATTGCACTATTTGTTGAGAAATATATTACACATACCTTATTCACTGGCATAATAAAAGTACTTGTTTTTATATGCAGTATAGTGGCTGTTAGGGAGGGCGTGTTGTTTACCACTGCAAGCGAGTTACTATCTCCCCACGTGAACTTGTTTAAGCTTTTTTTCATGTGTGAAGTATATGCGAAACTTTTATTGGTAACAGAAAACTAGCTCAGATGACAGTGATAATATAAAACGAGTTTTGATATGTATATAAAGTCAATATCAACAGTTAAAGACCCTGATTGCGAACACGTGATGAAAGGGACAGGAAGATTTGGAGCTTCCCTGGAGAGCATTTAAAGTAAATACAATTAACCACTGCTTTGAAATGAAACATATGTATAAGCAGTATTTACTAATATTCATTAAGCACCGAAATACGCAGGAAGCAAAGTTTGTGAACCAACACCAATGTGTGAATTTTTCCATTAAAATATAAAAAATAACAAAAAAGAAATAATAAATACTAAAAGTCAAATACGTTTCTTTTAAAATAAAAAAAATCTACTTAGTTTTAAAACATTTTAAATTTGTTTTCATTATTTCACAGCCCCCCCCCCCCCCCCCAACAAAACCTATGGCTCCCAAGGGGGCCACAGCCCACAGTTTGGGAAGCGCTGGTGTAGACCACTCTCCCATGATGAGTCCATGTGCTCCATAGAGATGTCATAATATGACATCTCTATGGAGATATAAGTTTTGAAAGTAAAATATTATTATTTTGAAAATAAATTATCAAAGTAAATAAGTAAAGTTTTGAAAGTACATTAGAAAGTGAACTTGAAATAATCAAAGAGAAAACCAGGCTGGACTTCTTCCAAAACTTATGGCAAGATAGTAATGAAACTAAAACTGATATAATGCTAACTGCTATCTATCCCCATGGAAGAAATAATATTACTGGAAATTCAACAAGCAATACAGCAATGTGAATCAGGAAAATTCCCTGGAGAAGATGGAATAAATATAATACTTATTAAAATATGCAGACATCCTGTTTGTCAAACAACTTTTAAAATTATTTAACAATATATGGCAGCAAGGAAGGGGGTGCTTAAGGGTCAAAGCTGTATAACTGAGAGGAGACCTCCACATAGCCTTTAAAGGAATGTGGAGAACCGACCAGGGCTACTCACCTAATGTCCAATCCTAACCTTCTTGTGGTGCACCCTGTTGGGTATCTACCTGGATACTGAGCGAACGAGGATCGGCTGGAAATTTGGGATTTAGCCTACCAAATTGTATTCTTATTGGCTTAAACCAATACAGAAAATGATGGTACAACATGACAAAATTTCATGCTGACTGGGGCATCGCCCGGTTAAACAAGGCCCCCGTTGTTTTCACCAGGGAACCAGGGCGAACAGCAAGAGGTCAGCTACTGGAACAAATTTGAAAAGCAATCTGAAAGCACACCCCAACTCAACATCACCAGAGTTAAAGATCGGTACTATCAACATAAGAAGCCTGAATGGCAAAGAAATGGAGCTAGCTGAGGAATTAGATAAGTACCAGATCGACATAATAGGTGTGACTGAAACAAAAAAGACAAAAACTGGTGAGATCTTTCCGAGCAATAAATACAAAATGTTATATTCAGGCAATGACAATCAAGGAAAAGAAGGAATAGCCATAGCATTCAACACAAAATATGAGGCTAATCTTCTTGAATGGCAGGCAATGTCAAGTAGAGTGATGTGGGCAAATATATGAATGAGGAATTGGACTTATTTGTGCCTATGGTCCCACAGAAGGTTCTACTAAGGTAGAAGCTGAGGAATTTTTTGAGGCTTTAGAAAAAGCAACTTACAGAATGAAAAAGGAAAAGTTGGCCCTTGTTGGGGATCTAAATAGCAAAGTAGGAAATGATTGTGAGACATACAAAAATATTTTGGGAAAATTTGGAGAAAAGAGCAAAGCTAATAATAATGGCAAATATCTGTTGGATTTCTGCTCAGGACATGGACTGGTTATTACTAACACCATGTTCCAACATAAAAACGTGCACAAATTCACATGGAAAGAAGAGGCATGGAATAAGAAAAGTCTCATTGACTATGTTATTGTTGATAGTGATGTTTTCTCCCTGGTGCAGGACACCAGAGTGTACAGAGGATTTGAAATTGGAAGCCATCACTATTTAGTCTTGAGCAGGATAAAATTGAATTTCATGTTGAAAAGAATAACATGTAAGAAAGTTTTAAAGCGAATAAAAATTGAGCAGCTCTCAGATGTGAACTGTAGATTAAATACACAAAGATTATCGAAGAATAAAGAAAAAACAAAAGTGTTTGAGAACAGGAACCAAACATTGGAGATTTACTGGCAAGCCTTGAAGAAAACACTGATTGATTCAGCCAGAGAGGCATGTGGTGAGTTTGTCTGCAAGGATAGAAAAATCAGAACATATGGTGGACACAGGAACTTAAAGAGGCAGTGAAGGAAAAGAAGAAAGCATATCAAAAGTTCCTTGCAAATAAGTCAGATTTTACTCTTAGAGAATACAGAGACAAATGTAAGAAAGCGAATCACTGTGTAAAACTAGTTAAACAAAAGTCATGGGAGGACTTTGGCATGAACATAGAAAATAAATATCAAGAAGGTGGTAAGATATTAAATGGATAAGAATCCTATATTGTTATATAGCCAGTAAGTGAAACTCAAGATCGATAACTACGATCTATGAGTTTCAATGCCGAAAAACTATCGGCGAAGGCAATTCAAAGCAAAGATGGAGCAAGCTCCCTCACTATTCTTGATATTCTCTCATAATGTAAAACACAGCTCCTAGGAGATGTAATACTGTCATTACATTATGAGGGGAGGTCACTACCCAGACTGGTTTCAACCTTTTTTGAGGTTTTGTAATTAAAATAAAAAGCCTTTTGGCTTTTTATTTTAATTACAAGGTGGTAAGATATTCTGCAGGTTGTGTTGAAGAAGCTTAGAAATGGATGAAGAGTACTGGAAAAGGAGTTAGAGATGATAAATGTGACATGAAAACTGGGGAAAAAGATATCCTTGAAGTATGGAGTAATTACTTCAAAAAATTGCTAAATGAAACAAGCAGTGATGACAGCAATGTGATAAAAAACACTCAACGGGCATACAGTCAGAAATACATATCCATACTTGAAGTAGAAAAAGCCATCAAAGGCTTGAAATGTGGAAAGGCAGCAGGAGTAGATGATATTCGACCAGAAATGCTGAAGTATGGTGGTATAAAAGTCTTACAGTGGCTGCACTGCATAGTTCAGAAAGCCTGGACACAGGGACGAATTCCCAATGAGTGGAGTAGAGCTCTAATAGTATCCATATATAAAAAGGAAAATAAAACTGAATGTGAGAATTACAGAGGTATTTCCCTACTGAGTGTTCCTGGCAAGGTCTATGCAAATATACTTGAGAAACGGTTGTGAAGAATTGTGGAAGAAAAGCTTGGTGAAGAACAAGCTGGATTCAGGCCAAATAGATGAGAAAGCATGGGAATATAACAAAGATCTGTATTTGATATTTGTATCAAGTTTTGTTGATCTGGAAAAGGCATATGGCAAGATGCCAAGAGAGAAGCTATTCAATTCGCTACAGTTATATGGGGCATTATATCAAGCAACACTTAGTCTTTATTTGAGTTGTAAATCAGCAGTTAAAATTGAAGGAAGTACAGGAAGATGGTTTAATGTTAAATCTGGTGTGAGACAAGGATGTACATCATTCCCTCTGTTATTCATTATCTATATGGCTCACATTATGAAGGAAAGTGGTATTAACATTGAAGATGTTAATGTCAGCTGTTTGCTTTATGCAGACGATGTTATACTTCTAAATAAATCCACTACAAGTTTGCAAGATTCCCTGACTAAATTGAATAATTGTTGTAATAGATATGGTATGAAGGTCAGCATTACAAAGACAATGAAAATAGGTAGAATTGTTGAAAATGTCAACTATGTTGTGAACGGGGAACCTGTGGAACAAGTCTAACCTTTCAGCTACTTAGGCACCATTTTTACTGAAGATGGTAATTTAAATATGGAAATAGACAACAAAATCAACAAAGCTGGTATGGTGGTAAGTCAATTGAATAACTTCATATGGAATAAGAGAAAAATTAGTCAGAACACTAAATTAGCTGTATACAAGACAGTGTTCAAACCAGTTTTAACTTATGGATCTGAGAGCTGGGTCAGAAGTAAAACACTTGACTAATGACTAGAGACCACAGATATGAGAATCCTGAGAAAGATTAAAGTCGTGAACAGATGGCATCAATGGCAATATCATATTAAAAATGAGGATATTAGGAAAGAACTTGACATTGTCCGCATCCAGAAATGCATTAGCAGAGCTAATCTCAAGTGGTATGGTCATTTAAACCGAATGGCCCAGGAAAGATTGGCAAAACAAGTGTTCTCTGCCAGGTTGGCAGGAAAACCACCCAGAGGAAGACCAAGATATAGGTGGATTGGTACGGTACAAAGTGCCTTAGAAGACAGAAATATAAGATCTAATAATGATAATATTGGAGTCTTGACAAGTAACAGACTGATTTTGAGGAAAATTGTAGATAATAAGTTAGTAATGATGTAAATTTTTCATGTAGTACTATCATATCCTGTACAGCCCTTGAGTGTACATGTCAGGAATTTGATGATGATGGCAGCAAGGAAAATTTCAGAAAATTGCAATAAGGCAATTACCATTGTTTAACTGATCACCCTTTTAATACATTTTAACTTATTAACTTATCATTGTGAAAACTACAGAGGTATAAGTCTCATAAATACTGGTTATATGTTATATGCGTGATTATTATTTTCAAAATCTAAATCAGATGTTGAAGATAAACTTTGTGAAGAATAAAATGGCTTTTTTAAAGTACAATCGTGAGTATTGACCCAGTTTTTACATTAAAAATATTAATGGAGAAGCATTGTGAATCAACATACAAATAGCATTTGTAGATTACCAGAAAGTCTTTAACAGAATCTTAAGGAACAAACTGTGAACTCTATTCAAGACTCTAAGCATTCCAAATCAGCTATTTCCTACGATAACTGACATGTATGAAAGCAACCAAATAACTGTAAAAAATCAATGAAGAAGGCACAGAATGGAAATTGGTAAACAAAGGGGTCTTTTAAGGATTGCCAATATCAGCACTTTTTATTTAATATCTGTATAGATGAAATTGTAAAGAAATGGAAGAAAAATATAAAACCAGCATTTAGACTGGATTGTGGAACTATTCTTAATACCCTTTCATTTGCAGATGACCAGATAATCATATCAGGAAGTAAAGATGAACTCAAGAATCTAAGAAACTCAAGAGATCAGTATCCTCCTTGAACATAATTGCTAAAGAATTTTGAATGTAAATATCAACAAACAAAACAAAAATCATGGCTTTTAAAGGACCATCTCCAGTAGGAAGTAAAATAATAATTGAAAATAAAATTTAGAACAAATTAACTGCTTCTAATACTTCGGATGCATTCTAATACTTCTAATACAAAAGAAGCAGATATTGATATCAAAATTTCAAACTTCCTAAAGATAACAGACATGATTAATAATATTTTCAAACCTAACCAAGTTCAAAAGCATATAAGAAAAAGAGTTGATTAAGTTTTGACAAGAATTTTTTATTGTAGGGAAATGAATTATGGACTAAAAACTACAGAAGAGAAAAGAAAAACTGAAGAAATGAAATTCCTATGAAGGACAGCAGGTTCTGGGACAAAAAGAAGCAGCAGCAGCACAGAAGTATTTAAAGAACTAAAAAGTATATGAACGGAAAGAAGTGGATTTAACATATTAAAAGAATGGACAGCTCAAAATGGTTCATAGAGATACTCCGATACTACCCAGTTGGAGGACATAGAATTCAGGGATGGGGAAAAAAGAAAAAGAAAAAAGACTATCCTAGTCTTTAATTAATCTATAGTTTGGAATTGGTATATAATCAGTAGTTTGCCTCAAACTACTGCCATATACTCACCTCAGTCCTATCTAAAGTAATGAGGAGAACTATCAATTCCCAACTCCTATACTACCTCGAAGGTACCCAACTAATAAATGACCATCACTATGGATTCTGTCACTGCTGATCAACAGCAGATCTACTCATATATATCACTTATCTCTGGACAAATGCCATTCAAAAGCTCTGGAGATATCTCTCAAGTGAGATATCAAGAGATATCTCACTTGAGATTCACCAAGCAAACTCCCATCATTTGGTCTGTCTCAGGACTTCTGCAGTTGGATTGCCAGCTTTCTGTCTAGATGCACACTATGTGTGATGGTGGATGGTTCCTTATCATTTCACCATTCAACTAGTGCCAGGGTTCCACAGGATTCTGTTCTCTCGCCAACCCTCTTATATATGTATCAATGACCTACTTCAGTTGACCTCCTACCCAGTACACATTTTTGCAGATGATAGCTCATTGCACCATTTTCTCCCAGTATTATTTTTGATAACACTCAAATATCCAGACAAGATGAGATTTGCCTTCTTGGAATCACACTGACAGGCCTTTCCTAGCATAAACATATCAAAACCCATAAATGCCTCAGCTTTTAAAAAAAACTAGGATTTCTCTTTTGCTTAAGATATTGCTTCACCTCTGAACAGCTATTAACTCATAAAAAACCACCCAGCTGTTGAATACTGCTCTCGCATTTGGAGTGAGACCCTAGCAACTCCATCAAAATGCTTGACTCAATGCTGAAGAGAGCAATTAGATTTATTAATAACCCATTTCTTACCAACTTGCTCCCACTTTCGCATAGGCATTTGGTTTCTGCATTATGTGTATTCCATGCAAATGTTTATCTGAAATAGTATTAATAATTCCCCCATACAGGACTAAGTCCGTTGGAACATGTAGTTGTATGTGTTCCAACATCCCTTCGCAGTACATCTTGAAACCCACAGAACAATCTTCTTTTTCTCCTCCTTCATCCCTATTACTATTGCTGTCTTGTGGAAGTCTTCCCACTGATATGTTTCCCATGGAATACAATAAACAGGCTTTTAAATCAAATGTAAACAAGTTTCTTCTTTCCCAATCCACTACCTATATATGGTACTGACATACAATAGGTTGATTAACCAACCTCTCATGTATGGGCTCAACATAAAAAAAAAGGAAAAAAAAAAATTCAAGTTGAAGCTGGATATAAACATTACACCAGTTGTAATACACTGCTATCCAAAAGCTAAGGGTGAAACCTGTATATGAAAAATTTTCACGACTACAGCCAAATGTGGACATAAATTTATTGCCATTATACTAATAAATTATATTTCACAAAAATGTGTTATAAATTTTATACAAAGTAAATTACAATGCGTTTTTGACAAAAGTTACATTTTAAAATTTCCTAAAGATAATTAAGGAATTAATGTATAGGGCTTACAGAAAACTATGCAGAGAGACATTTCATTATGGAATATGTCCACACCAAATTGTGATGAAGCTCTCACAGTGTTGTACCATTTTTTGCACTAAGTGATTCAGAAGTTCTTGAGCCAAATTTGCCCTCCTTCTTCAGAGCAAATATAAGGCCTTGCTTGTTTTCTGGAAGGTAATTTCCAGCAGTAATGCATCTCTCTATTGCATCCAAAATGTGTTCTATGGGGTTGAGATCTGGGGAGCATGCTGGCCACTTGATTCGATTAATATCCTTTGTCTCCAGAAGTATTTCGACTGCTCATGTACAATGTGATGTGGCATTGTCATTCTTAAAAATGAATTCTTCACCTACAGCACTATGGAACACTCAAACATGAAGTTTAAGAACTTTGTTGCAATATCGTTCACCAGTCATAGTCCTTTTTTTTTTTTTCCAGCACTTGTAGCTCAGTGTGTCCATTAAGCATAATGCTTCCCCACACCATGACCCCAGCACTGTGTATCTATTCCTTTCAAGAACATTATCACAATGGTAAGCAATATCACTTTCACTCCAGATCAAGTGTCCTCTAGAATCGGAGGAAAGACTAAAACGACTTTTATCTGTAAAGAGTACATTAGGCCGTTGGTGTTGTATCCACTCTTTATGAAAACTTGCTCTATGATGAGTTGTGGATAAAGGGACGCAGACTACGGGCCTTCTTGTTGCAAACGTGTTGCCCAGAATATGTCATGATATCCACGTACCTGTGTGCTTGAATGCAGTCAACTTGCTGTGGTGCATCAGTTATTTTGCTTGTAACTAAAAATCTGTCTTCATTCTCCATGGTAAAGCAAGGGCAACCTCTTAGTAAACATGTGGAACACATCCCATTAATTTGAAACACTGCCTAGAGCCTGAATACCATGCTATGTGAGATTCCAAACTCTCTGTCAAAATCAGAGATTCTTCTTGAAGCTTTCCAATAATTCTTCCCTACGTGTAATCATCTATATGATGACCTCAAGACATTATAAGGCATCCAAATTGGCAACTTTACATGACCTCTTTGTGCAGGATTCGAAAATTTGAATGTGTACCCACTTTCTACTCAAATTCATTAGTTATACAAATTGCCACAATCTGGTTTGTCTGAATTTGTGGTTGTAATCTTCAGAAATAGCATTCATCCTTAGATTTTGGACACCAGTATAGTTTTATAGATGCATAAAAAAAGAGTTAGATAAAATGGACAAACTTCTTTCAGCTTAATGAACCATTTAACCTCATGAGTTCTCCAAGGATAACATTGTCATTAGCATAAGCTAGTAGGATGATGCTGCCATCACTAGGTTTTTCACATTTGTTTCTGTCATAACCTACATGTGGTATACAGTGTTCATCTAGCTGTTTTAAATCTCTCGTTACCACATCCATCCATCGTAATTGGGTCTCTTTGTCAATTTTATTTGTAAGCACTTGTTGATTAACTGGTCATTTACTCTCCAAACATGACCAAACCACTTTCTATTGCTTCTCGTAGATAATAGGTTGTTGAGTCTTTGAAACAGCAGTTTTAGTTCCTCATATCTTTGTTCACGTAGTCCAGTATTTTGATTGTAAAATGGTTCAAAAGTTTTTCTCAGTACTTTTCTTTCAAACATTGACCATGTTTCACACCCATACATTAATATTGTTCGTAGATAGTTTAAATAGTGTTTTTCTTTGAAATTTCTTGATAATATTCTAGATTTCAGGAGTTGTAAATTGCTAAATATTCACTATTGGCCTTCTTAGTGCCTGTGTCCTCTGCTCCTCAAAGGAAATGCAGAGAGAGAGAGAGAGAGCATCTGCTTTGTCTCTTGATGCATGTGATTTAATGTTGACTCCTAGATAGTTAAAATTAACCACTTGCTCAAAGATATAATTATTAATAACTGAATCGGGTCGGTCTTGATGAATACTTGAAATGCACATGTATTTAGTCTTTTCCTGGTTTATAACAAGACCCATTGCCTTACTTATCTTGATGAACTTAGACATAATGTGTATAACATCCTCATGAGTTCTCCAAGGATAACATTGTCATTAGCATAAGCTAGTAGGATGTCATTCCCATTTATTTCAATCCTTCTTTATTCATTTAGGTCACTAATGACTTTTTTCCAGACCTGCTAAATTGAACAGGTTTGGTGAGAGAGAGAGAGAGCATCTCCCTGGCAGAGTCCAGATTTTATTTTAGAACTTGATGTGGAAGAAATATACCTTGCAGACTGTGTGGTGATTACTAACGTCTTATCATGTTTGTATACTTTTGTGGTATTCTAAAAAAGTCTAATTGCATCCCATTGTGTATTTCAATGTATACTGCTATATTCTTGTTTATAGTCCACAAATATTATATATAATTCTTTATCAAATTCATAATGTTTTTCTAGCTATTGTCAGAAGGCAAAAATATGATCTACCATAAACTTTCCCTTCCATAAGTCACACTAATACTCTACTATAATGTTTGAAACATTCAAAGTAATTCTTTTCAAGATCAGTGTAGACAGTATTTAGTAGCAAGTGTCCAAGAGAGAGAGATACCTATATCTTCAAAAGATATTTCATAGGTGATCATTGATTCATCTTAGTTTCTGGAGCAAAAGCCATAGTGATCATCATCTTTAGCAGATAATGTAAAAGATTTTACCATTCCATTTTCACTTTCATTGTCTTTGCCAACTGTGTTGATTTTCCTGAAGTAATTTAAAATACTCACTTTTCATAATGGCAATAGATATAAACTGTTGTGCGAACTCTTCCCACCTCCCAAGCTCGGTTGGAAATGGTCACTTGACCTGAAACTTTTAAATAGTGCTCAAGCTTTGGTGGAAGTTATTTATGTTTTAACTTCATTAACAACACTAAAACAATATATAAGAAATAAGATATTTAACTGGTTCATGATATAGTTGATTTATGGCAAATTTTCCAGAACAAAGCCTGAAATAGAAAGGATCTTAATATATCTGTCTACACTCCTGTAATTGCTAATATCTTATATCAGATTTTAATTATAATTTGCTATCTGCATGCTTCACTTTTAATATTTATTAAACACTTGACCCTTTTAAAATTCATAAGTAAAGTTTGAGTCTTTCTGTTTTTTCTGGTTATATCAAAGTTACTCTGTGAGCACCAGATGAGTAAATGAAAGGCCAATATGTGGCTAGCATTTTGCCTACCCTTACACATGTAGAAGTGAGATCTGGCATCTCACTTCTATGTGCATTTCTTACTTCCTGATACTGGTGTGAGAGCTCTATTATGAAATGTAATTCTGCACACTAGAGTTAATTCAATTTAAATTCTTTATCTGAGATTTACTTCATAACTACAGTAGTTGAGGCCTCCAAAACACCATTGAAACATGTAATGATAATAAATTTAAGAAACAAAAACATAGAAATGCATGTAAACCTGCAGTTCCATATGCAGCAAGATAAGAACATCAAGTAGAGAAAATGGCATTTAGAGTGGTCAGTAGATTCTCAAAAAAAAAAAAAAAGAATATGGTGCATATGAAAAAATAGAATGGTTCCAGATGTGAAAACCCAATACGAACAATAAGTTATTTTCAAACAAAATATATGAAAATCATTGAATAAAACTCTATTTAATTTTAATGGATTTTTTAAAAAAAGTTTTAAACACTTATTTAAAGTATATACATATGTACCTTTCCTAAAGAAAATAGTGTGTCACTAATAAAACAGAAATTCGAAAAGGCTCAAATACACCACGCATATGGTTATTACTTAAATTTTATTCGCCTTCATTTTCTGACAGTAGCTGCATTTTGTGAGAGACTGGAATTAAATTACTTCCATCACTTGAAACACTTTGGCCTTCCTGTTCATACTGCAATGGCAAAACATTTTCTTCAGTAAAAGGAACTAAATTAGCACTCATTTCCAATAATTCTGAAGGTTGATTTTTTTTTTTTTTTTTTTTTTTTAAAACCATGAACCCTGTAATTAATCATTGAGATCCTGTTTTGACTAGATCTTTGTATAATTCTTCATGTCGCACCATACATGATTTCAATTCACATTTAAACTGTTCAGTATTTGGATCATGTGTAAGAAAAATGACTTTGCAATTTATAGCCATTTGGGGACACCCCCAAACTTGAATTTGGGGGTGTCCCCAAAATTCAAGTTTAAGTACATATGTACTGTTCTGGGAAATGATAATTATAATGGAAATACTCTTTCTAACATAACTAAATTCAAACAGAAATTTTAAAAATAAGCGCCATTTGAACCATGTAATTTTGAAACATTAAAATCAAAATATACCATGTAAAAATAGAATTGCTTCTGTTTTCTAAACTGTTTTTTCAAAATCGTGTAAAAAAAGGCTGTGTAAAAAGATAATTAGCTGTATATTTTTTGCATTTTAATTTAATTTTTGCATAGTCTGGAAACCCTATAGTGACCAAACACATAACTTTTTCTAGCCACTTTGGGTCTCCAATAA
The DNA here is from genome assembly GCF_054136105.1 of Typopeltis vanoorti. NCBI lineage: Eukaryota > Metazoa > Arthropoda > Arachnida > Uropygi > Thelyphonidae > Typopeltis > Typopeltis vanoorti. Next base: position 78,216,075 of record NC_143573.1, on the reverse strand, counting down.
ACAGGGCAGAATGAAATTTGTTCAGATGGGAGATGATAACTTTAAGAAAGTGCCCTATAAATCTACATCTCAAATTTACCGAATGACTTTGTCTCAGAAATATGGGTGCTTGAACTGCCTATAGTGGCTTTAGTGCACCTGATGTAGCAGTAAAGAGCATGAAAATAAAGCTGCAAAAAACTTAAAACATATGAGGGAGAACATCTAGCCTATTCCTGGGTATAACAAAGGTGGAAGAATGAAAGATTGACACCAAAGATTAAAATAACAAAATCTTGTATTAGAAGGTGGCGGTAAAAGAAAGTATCCAAAGGAGCACAAGTGTATAGTTCTCCCTTGTAATTTTTTAAATAACCTGTGGTGCGATCATAATTAAAAGAAACACACGTATTAACCACAGTGAAAACATCCTACATTCTCAGGTCGCTACATTCACAATTCTTCTGCTCATCATCCATCTCAGAAATCTGGTATTATTAAATCACTAGTTTCCAGAGCACACAAATTCTGCTCCTCTGAAGAATCTTTAAACCAGGAATTAGAAGTAATCAAAAATACAGCCATCCTAAATGGATATAATCCTAAAACAACTCAAAAAATCATCAGTAGTTCACTTCTCCACACATCAAACCAGACAGGAAGAAGTCCATAGGAGTCCCATACCTTATGTTAAAGGCATCTCAGAACGTCTTTCTAAAATTATAAAGAAATACAATTTTGCCACTACTTACAAACCTATCAACCAAATTTACAACTTGTTACCTTCTCCTAAGGACAAACTCTCACCTTTGATGTTGCCTGGTGTTTATGAGATTCCATGCTCATGCCAATTATCTTACTTTGGACAGACAGGTAAGTCTGTTCAGAAACGCATCTCGGAACATCAAGACCACATTCGTCTTTTTAAACCGCAGAAATCTGGCCTCTCTCAACACGGAATTGAAAATCCAAACCATAGGATCCATTGGGAAAAGTCTAAACTTTTACATAGATCTTTATATAAACATGAACATTTATACAAAGAAAGTTCTGAAGCCCTACTACACAGACCAAACTTAAACCGCAATGACGTTCTTACTATTCCTATAGTATGGGAAATTGTCATACAAAATTGTGTTAAATAATTTTTTTTTTTTTTTTTTTTTTTTTTTTTTTTTTTTTTTGTACTACTGTAGCATTATGCATTTAATGAGATTCTATTGTAATCATGTACCCTAACTGTATGTTATTCCTATTATTGTTTAAAACTACTGTACTGATGATGTCCTAAGATACTTATGATGAAATATTTACAATTAAATAATTTTCACTGTGGTTAATACGTGTGTTTCTTTTAATTATTCTCCCTTGTAATGTGACCAGTCTCTAGGATCTTACCTGCATTTTGTTAGAGTACATTAATTCCATCAGTTGTTATGATTTCACTGGTGAAATACTACCAGAAAAGATTACACTATTTGGGATTTAGCCGACCAAATTGTATTCTTATTGGTTAAACCAAAATAAAAAATGATGGTACAACATGACAAAATTTCATGCCTGCTGGGGCATCGCCCGGTTAAACAAGGCCCCAGTTGTTTTCGCCAGGGAACCAGGGCGAACAGCGAAAAGTCAGCTACTGGAACAAATCTGAAAATAAACCCCAACTCAACATCACCAGAGTTAAAGATCGGTACTATCAACGTAAGAAGCCTGAATGGCAAAGAAATGGAGCTAGCTGAGGAATTAGATAAGTACCAGATCGACATAATAGGGGTGACTGAAACAAAAAAGACCAAAACTGGTGAGATCTTTCTGAGCAATAAATACAAAATGTTATATTCAGGCAATGACAATCAAGGAAAAGAAGGAGTAGCCATAGTATTCAACACAAAATACGATGCTAATCTTCTTGAATGGCAGTCAGTCTCAAGTAGAGTAATGTGGGCAAATATGAGAATGGGGAACTGGACAATGAGACTATTTGTGCCTATGGTCCCACCGAAGGTTCTACTAAGGTAGAAGTGGAGGAATTTTTTGAGGCTTTAGAAAAAGCAACTGACACAATGAAAAATGAAAAGTTGGTCCTTGTTGGGGATCTAAATAGCAGAGTAGGAAATGATTGTGAGACATACAAAAATATTTTGGGAAAATTTGGAGAAAAGAGCAAAGCTAATAATAATGGCAAATATCTGTTGGATTTCTGCTCAGGACATGGACTGGTTATTACTAACACCATGTTCCAACATAAAAATGTGCACAAATTCACATGGAGAGAAGAGGCTAGGAATAAGAAAAGTCTCATTGACTGTGTTATTGTTGATAGTGATGTTTTCTCCCTGGTGCAGGACACCAGAGTGTACAGAGGATTTGAAATTGGAAGTGATCACTATTTAGTCTTGAGCAGGATAAAATTGAATTTCATATTGAAAAGAATAACATGTAAGAAAGTTTTAAAGCGAATAAAAGTTGAGCAGCTCTCAGATGTGAACTGTAGGCTAAAATACACAAAGATTATTGAAGAAAAAATGAAAGAGTTTGAGAACAGGAATCAAACCTTGGAGATTCGGTGGCAAACTCTGAAGAAAACATTGATTGATTCTGCCAGAGAGGCATGTGGTGAGGTTATCTGTAAGGATAAAAAAATCAGAACTCCCTGGTGGACACAGGAAGTTAAAGAGGCAGTGAAGGAAAAGAAGAAAGCATACCAAAAGTTCCTGTCAAATAAGTCAGCTTGTGCTCTTAGAGAATATAGAGACAAATGCAAGAATGCTAAACACTGTGTAAAACTAGCTAAACAAAAGTCATGGGAGGACTTTGGCAAGAACATAGAAAATAAATATCAAGAAGGTGGCAAAATATTCTGGAGGTTGTTGAAGAAGCTTAAGAATGGAGGAAAGAGTGCTGTAAAAGGAATTAGAGATGATAAAGGTGACATGAAAACGGGAGAAAAAGATATCCTTGAAGTATGGAGTAATTACTTTGAAAAACTGCTAAATGAAACAAGCAGTGATGACAGCACAGTGGTAAAAAACACTGACCAGGCATGCAGTCAGGAATACATATCCATACTTGAAGTAGAAAAAGCCATCAAAGGCTTGAAATGTGGAAAGGCAGCAGGAGTAGATGATATTCGACCAGAAATGCTGAAGTATGGTGGTATAAGAGTCTTACAGTGGCTGCACTGCATAGTTCAGAAAGCCTGGACAGAGGGACGAATACCCGATGATTGGAGCAGAGTTCTCATAGTACCCATATAGAAAAAGGGAAATAAAACTGCATGTGAGAATTACAGAGGTATTTCCCTACTGAGTGTTCCTGGCAAGATCTATGCAAGTATACTTGAGAAACGGTTGAGAAGAATTGTGGAAGAAAAGCTTGGTGAAGAACAAGCTGAATTTAGGCCAAATAGAGGCTGTCAGGATCAGATCTTCACTTTATGACAAATAGTCGAGAAAGCATGGGAATATAACAAAGATCTGTATTTAAGTTTTGTCGATCTGGAAAAGGCATATGACAAGGTGCCAAGAGAGAAGCTATTCAATACGCTTCAGTTATATGGTGTCAATGGGGCATTATATCAAGCAATACTTAGTCTTTATTTGAGTTGTAAGTCATCAGTTAGAATTGAAGGAAGTACAGGAAGATGGTTTAATGTTAAATCTGGTGTGAGACAAGGATGTACATTATCCCCTCTGTTATTCATTATCTATATGGATCACATTATGAAGAAAAGTGGTATTAAACATGATATCAAAATTGGAGATGTTAATGTCAGCTCTTTGATTTATGCGGATGATGTTATACTTCTAAATAAATCTGCTACAAGTCTGCAAGATTCTCTGACTAAATTGAATAGCTGTTTTAATAGATATGGTATGAAGGTCAGCAATAACAAGACAAAGACAATGAAAATAGGCAGAATCATTGAAAATGTCAACTGTGTTGTGAATGGAGAACCTGTGGAACAAGTAAAACATTTCAGCTATTTAGGCACGATTTTTACTGAAGATGGTAAATTAAATATAGAAATAGACAACAGAATCAGCAAAGCTGGTATGGTGGGAAGTCAATTTTATAAATTCATATGGAATAAGAGAGAAATCAGTCGGAACACTAAATTAGCTGTGTACAAGACAGTGTTCAAACCAGTTTTAACTTATGGATCTGAGAGCTGGGTCAGAAGTAAAACACTTGACCAAAGACTAGAGACCACAGATATGAGAGTCCTGAGAAAGATTATAGGCATGAACAGATGGCATCAATGGCAATATCATATTAAAAATGAGGACATTAGGAAAGTACTTGACATTGTCAGCATCCAGGAATGCATTAGCAGAGCTAATCTTAGGTGGTATGGTCACTTAAACAGAATGGGCGAGGAAAGATTAGCAAAACAAGTGTTCTCTGCCAGGTTGGCAGCAAAACGACCCAGAGGAAGACCAAGATATAGGTGGATTGATACGGTACAAAATGCTTTAGACGATAGAAATATAAGATCTGATAATGTTGGAGTCTTGACAAGTAACAGACTGATTTGGTGGAAAATTGTAGATAGGAAATTAATAATGATGTAATTTTTTTCATGTAGTACTATCATATCCTGTACACCCCTTGAGGGTACATGGCAGGAATTTGATGATGATGAAGATTACACTAGACAAAAATTCTTCTAGTCCAAAAATAAATAAATTAATAATAATGATGATGATGTTGATGACAAGAGCACTGGAATAAAAATGTGATTTTTTTTAACCAATCATAGTGATGTCACTTCAAATGCTTCCATGCTTGGATAATGAATAAAAACATGAATATGATTTTCTGTATAATTTACCTTGTAGCCAAGCAAAAAAAAAAACTTAACTTGCCACAACTTTTATGATCAGTGTATTGTGATAGACAGTGGCATATACACAATAAAGCTACTTTCCATCTTTAAATACTTGCAAGTATTCAAAGTTGCAAAGTAGCTTTATTGTGTAACTTACGGAAATACTTAATTCCTAACTGTGTCTATCAGCAGCATCTCATTTTGGCATACTCTGGTTTTCTACACAGATGATTCAAAATCGTGCTTTAGTGGAATCTCATACCATCTTCCCAAACAATCTGGTATCTAATCAGATCCTACTCTAATTTACCAAAGATCCTGTTGTGTGGCATAGGGCTTGCAATAAACTTAATAAAGTTGAAATGTTACCAGAGGTTCGTTATTCTCTCTCTCTCTCTAAGCTCACATGGTATCTGATTCTGTTTTAGATCCATCATCTGTTATATCAATAAGGAGACTCCCTGCACATTTGCTTTTGGTAAATCCCAAGTTGCATTGAAATCAATGGAAATAAGACTGCAAAAAAGGGACTAAAAAAAAAAAACTTCAATATTGATTACAGGTAGATCATATGACAAAAATTAATATCCAAGTGGTAGCCAAGATAATACACATATTGGTAACAACCCATATGATATACAGCCTGGAATTAAACTGTGACCATCTATAGATGCAAAGCTGGTGCAGAGACTTTAGAGGAAAAGTAATTCTTGTTCACCAATGAATAGGAATCATTTTTACGCTACTTCATATAGAGCAGGGATCGGCAACCTTTTCAGATTCATGGGCCACATTCAAGTTTTATTTTTAATAATCTCTTTTAATAAATTTTTAATAATTTTAATAATGATAATAATGTGGTCAAAAGCATTTAATTAATAGAAAATAGTGAGTGAAAAAAATACTTGTTATCAATTTTTATGATATGAATCTTAAAAACAGAAATATTTAAAGTTGTTGTTGTTGTCTTGTCCTTTGAAGAGTCTTAGATGTTTCTATGTGCTCCTTGTACTGCTTTTGGCTATGTCGATGATTTTGTTTGTATAGAGCTGTTGTTCAGGATTAGGATCCATTTCTTGCAAGGCTGCTGTAATTGCTGGACAGGTAAAGATGTGAGTGGGTGTCAGTTCAGCATTGGGGCAGTTGTTGCAGTTTCTATATGTTCTCGTATCATCTGTATTGATCTTCATTCCTCTATAATGTCCTGTTCATAGTCTTGCTATCGTGGTGGAGGTCTTTCTGTCAGCACTGATTTCAGGAATTTGATGTTCTATCACTGATTTCAGTGGAATTAGTTTAGCTTTTGCTAGCGCATTGGCATCAGCAAAAGTTATCATGTGAGTTTCTTGGTTGAGTTCTCTGGCCTCTTTTGCTAATTTATTAGCTGCTTCATTGTAATCAGTGCCTACATGAGCAGGAATCCATTGTAAAATGCAACTTTTTCCTAAACACTTTAGTTGATTTAAGAGTTTATGGATGTCTTGTGTGAGCTTGGTATTGCCATTTTTGATCCTCCATAGCTGATCTTGAGTCACTGTAAATTATAATTCCTTCAGATTGTTAAGATGATGATAGTTTTAAGTAGGCTTCTAGTGCTTTATTTATTGCATAGAGTTCACTGGTAAAATTGGAAGTAATTCTCCCAGATCCAACTTTTATTGAAAGTTTTTCACCTTTCGGGAGTAGAAGCAGAACACCAGTGTTTCCATTAATCATATTGGTGTCTGACGATCCATTGGTATAACAAATAACCTGTTTGGAGGATGAAAGAAGGTTGATAGTATTTAGGCCTTTTTCTTTGAGCATTTCTTTTGGTTCTTTTTTTGTACAGAGTTTGGTAAGGTTTAGATTTATGGAGGTATTTGAAGGTAAAGAACTGGAAAATAGAGGTTATTTGTTTATGTGGGCATTTAGCTGATCAAAACCTATTTCCTTTCCTGATTGTGTTATCATATTGTTGACAGTTTTTAGTTCATAATATTTAAAGTACAAGATATGATACAAGCATGAAAATGAAACTCAATGAAAAATTATTATCACGTAAAAACAAAGTAATATAGTTTATGCATTACAATATGTGTGTCTCCCTACTTAATGTGATTGTTTTCCCTTTGCACCTCGGGTTATAAAGTGGATATAGATAATTTGGCTAAGGGAAAACAATCACAAAAGGCACATTAAGCAGGGAGACACACATATTGTGATGCATAAACTGAACATAAACGAAGCATGCAAATGTTCATCGGTCAGTCGAGAAGAAAATTTATTTTTTCTAAAACTCATGGCAGAAAATGCTTGTTTGCAAATATACTTGTATGTGCTTCCAGATGCAACTATCATCATCTTTGCAAAACTGATTAATCCTTCAAAATCTTTTGGTAAGTATCGATAAATTTTTTGGATATTTTCTAATGAAAATGTGTTCTTTAATGTTTCATTGTGTTGCAATTCCAAAACTTCCATCTATAGTCGGTTTGATAGGTCATCAATGTCAACAATAAATAAAATGGTTTAAAAATAATCACATTTTGATGCTATTTTTATGAATATCCATAAATCTTATTGAAAATTCCATTTGTAAATCTTCAATAATACCAAAAAAGTTTCCTGTTGTGTTTGCCATCCAACTATAGATGCCGATTTGCAACATATATAATGATGTAGATTTTCTTCCATCATATATTTCTTCAACAGACATAGTTTGCCTTCAAAAGCTTTTATATCAGAAAACAGTTCTGCTAGTAATTTACCTTGGCTCACAGGTTCAAATTAAGTTCCTTAAGATAGTTGTAATGTCTACCACAAATGCAAGAGACATAATCCATTTTTTATCTGATAGTTGTGGGACAGTATTTTTGTGTTCCATCATGAAAATATCAATTTCTTCACGTAAATTAAAAAAGCTTTTTTTTTTAGCACATCACCTCTACTTAATCATCTAACACTTGAGTAGTAGATAACGTCCTCTTGAAATGTCCATAACGTCTTTTCTTGATGATAAAATTTTACACGCCACATGCCATGTATGGTCAACCTTTTATGGGCCACCAAAAATGCACGTTTAGGCTGCAGGAAGCCCTCGGGCTGCCGGTTGCCAATGCCTGATATAGAGGAACAACAGTTTACTTGTAAGTAATGGAGTTCAGTTTTTACATTATGACAGTCTGTTGACTCCTTATTTCATTAATGAGAACAGTCTATTTTGCCACTATTAACAATTTGCCTCAGTTTTATATACTCTTATTTTATCTGACACTGCTAACATTTTATTTTATTTTTTTTATATAAAAAAAAGTCAATCCTTATAATTAAATATTAGAAATTTCTATTTCTAAATAATTATATTTAGAAATAGAAATCAATTTTATACTAGTTTTTTTTTTTACTAATACAGTCCTTTCTTTCCCCATCTTCGACATTAATATGTTGTAAGTACATATTATGTAAATACTATGTAAATAATGTAAATGTAAATTTACATTTACTATATAAATGTAAATACTATGTAAATTTACATATTATTTACATAATATGTAAATACATATGTAAATAATTCTATAGGGATGTTATTAATACATAGGTAACTGTCACTTGTGTGGATGTTTTTAATCCTTGTTTTTTCTAGATTCATTTCTGAGTCTATCTCATTGCTGTTTGTGTATATTTTTTCACCATTTCTTCTAGATATTTTGGGTTTTGAGATATTAGTACTAGATCATCAGCAAACATAAGGATTTGTAATTTTTCATGATCTATGCTTATTCTTCCGTTTAAGTTTGTTTTTCTCAGAATATATTCTAAAGTGCTCGTAAATAGATTTGGAGAGATCATATCGCCTTGGTGGACACCTCTCTTTATATTTTATTATTATTATTCAGGCCTCCATGGAGTCAAAAGACTCATCGTGGGAGGTCCTTCCTAAGAACATAAAGTCTGTCAAGACTCATCGAGGGGAGGTCCTCCCCTAAGAAACACAAAGTCTATTATACCACTCCTTAAACTCATTGACCATTCTCGCTCTCACCACTCCATCAGGCAATGCATTCCACGGTTCAACCACCCTCCATAGGTTGATCAAATAGGGTTATTTGTGTGGTCTGATTTTTGTTAATTTCTTTTATCATATGGATGTAAGTATTATCTACATTTATTTCTAGTAAGGCACAGATGACTGCATTGTGTTCTATCAAATGCTTTTTTAAAATCAGTGAAGAGGAAACATAGAGGGATTTGGTATTCTCTGCATTTTTCTGTTAATTGCAAAATGATCTGGATATGATCTATTGTGGAGAAGCCTCTGAATCCTTCCTTCTCTCTACTTGATTTGTCTTCGAGAATGTTGTGGATTGTGTTCAGTATTACTCTGTTCATGATTTTTTATATATATGTGTGAGAGTAGACAGATTGGATGATAATTTTTTATGTCTTCCTTGTTCCCTTTTTTGAATAGAAGTATGGTTTTTGAGGTCTTCCATTCATTCCTCTGGAATCTTTCCTTCTTTGAAGTACCATGTGAATCTAATAGTCAAGGCTTTGAATATAGTTGGTCCACTTTGTTGGATTTCTTCAGCCTTAGCATGATCAAGTCCTGAGGCTTTACTTTTATTCATTTCCTTTAGGGCATGTTCTACTGTTTAAAATTTAAGTCTTTCTCTACCTTTTTTTTTTTTTCTTTTTTCCCCTGTGCTGCTTTTCTTAGTTTTTGTATCCTGAAAGCTTTGTAGTGTTCTGGAATTCTTTTCCTTAGTAACTTACAGATAATTTTGTATTCTAGAAAAATTTCCTTGAGATTTCTTTAGATATTTTCTCTTTTTCAGTAGTTCTATGGTTTGAGGTGAGAGTCATTCTCTTTTCTTTTGTTTCATTGGAATTTCTGACTTTATCTTGTGCTCTTTTTATTTATTAATAAATTCAGTATAGTCGTCATTTACATAGCAGTTCTTAATAGTCCATTCAGTCTCTTCTATGTACTTCCTGAACTTGTAGTGGTCATCTTATAATTGCTCTGAGGAGTCTATGGTCAGAGTCTATGTTGAAATATGTTTTGCCTTTTGTACCTGTCTTTTACAGTGTGTTAAAATGTAGTCAATTTCATTTTTTGGTCTCCATTCAGTGATTGTCAAGTCCATCTGCTTCCTGGGCATTTGTTGAAAAAAGTGTTTATAATAAAGAGTTGTTCAGCTGCACGAATTCGACTTTTTTCTCTCTCCCTCAAGCCATATGGACCTATAAACTTTTTGTTTTGTTTTCTGCATCCTATTTTGGCATTAAAGTCTCCATCAATGAATGTGTTATATTGACTTATAATTTAATGCCTTTTCAAGATTCGTGTAAAATTTTTTTATTTCTTGATTATCAGCTACGGATTTTGGAACATACCAAGATGTTAATTTTATTGTTATATTGTTCTCTATTCCAACTAGGAGCACACCTATTCTTTCAGATAATGTTACAAGAAAGGATCTACTTGGTGAGCTTAGATCTAACAATAAAGCCCACTCTGCCTTGTTTGCCACTGTTTGAGGATACTCCCAGGAGTATCTGTGAGCCATCATACCATCAGTCCTTTTAATCTTTTTATTTCATTCACTATGAAGATATCTAAGTTGACATTGGTTAGTTCTTTGATTAATAAATCTATTTTGTAATCTCTTGCCAAAGTTCGAGTATTGAGAATACCGGTAGCCATTTTCAAAGAATTAATAGGCAGCCTGCCCTCATCTGCAAGATTCTTAGCCTGTCCTCACTCAGTGCCTTACTGCCACTGTAGAAAGTGAGTGTGGGCCGTTCAGGACTCGGGACCATTTCTGTTGTTGCAGTAGTGGCACATCTTTGCTGTCGTCGGATATACACTTCTCCTGACTAGGGTTTTGAAGAGTTCACCAGACCTCTGTTAGCAGTATTGGGTCCAGGTCCAATAATGGCTAGGATTCCCAAAATCCCATGGTGCACCACAGGGATGTAGAGTTGGACTTTGCACTTAGTATCATTCAACAGACTAAAAGATGCTCTGGTCCAAATCTTGACATCTCTGTGAAGGCAAAACTGTTTAATAGTGACATTCTTCCATTACTCACATATGGATTAGAAACATGGAGCACAACAAGACAAGAAGAAGAGACTCTCACGATAACTCTACATGCAACATAGAATTTGTAAACATCAGCAAAATGGAACATGTTAGAAATACACAACTAAAAGAGATATCAGGTGTAAATGATGTGGTAACTGCAGTATACAAAAGCAAGATGAGATGGGCAGGCCACATAACCAGACTCAAGGATAACAGATGGACATATAGAATAATTAATTGGCAACCAAGAATAAAGAGAAAACTAGGAAGTTTTCTCTTTAGAAAGGAAGACCACATACAATATGGGAAGACTCATTAGTGAAATCTATGGATATAACATGGTAGAGAGAGAGGGTCAAGATGGTTGGAGGCATCTTTGTGACCTGCACTCATAGAGAAATCCTGAATGAACCACAGGCTCAACAAGGTAATGTACACAGTTTTTTTTTTGTTATCCATTAATTTTTAACTTTGGATTTGGCTTTGAAATCTGATGGTCTATTAAATAAGCAGACATGCATTTCTCTACTGTAAATATATCATTTTCTGCTTACATTCTAAAAGGTGGAAAAAGTTTTCATGTTATACAAGATTTTTCTTTCCACTTTACTAAACTGTATTTAGTTGATATTGGGAACTTTATGCAGTGTTAATATTTTTTCTAATTATCATGAGATATTTAGAGTAGGAATACTCTGAACTCTTTCCCATATCATGCCATTTAAATGCCTTGTCAGAGTCTAAGTTCATTGAAAATCGTAGTGTTTTCTTCACTGGTTAAAACTAAGACATGAAGTGTGTGGGGGGAGCAAAGGGGGAGGGAATATTTATCATAGAATATCTTATTCTTTATCATATGATTTATTATTTATTGTTTAATTTTTCTGCAGTTCTTCTACTATTGAAAAGGACAATAATGATTCAGACTCTGATTATAATGCTGATATCGAGCCTGTTCAGCATGGAACCTATGCCACGAGGTATGATTTTTCCTATCATTTCTACATATACACATATGCATGCATCATTTGCATACACAAGATTTTATAAAAAGATCCATGGATTGTGATTTACCTGAAAATGGTATCATTATAAATTAAAGATGCCAAGAAATCATATTCTTGGTTTCATCCTAAATGGACATGTATAATACTATGCATTATGGGAAGAGCCACTACCCAGACCATTTTTGACCTTTATTGAGGTCTCATCAGTGGAAACCAGACCCAGAAGTGATACCAAGGTTGAAGTAATGCAGAAGAACGCAGTCATGGAGTGACTTAATGAGCAAACTTTGTTTGCTTACACATGGATAAAGGATGAAACCAAGAATATAATTTCTTGGCATCTTTAATTTATAGTACGAGGTGGTATCAAAAAGTTTCGAGACTAGCTCTGTTTATGAGAAATTACTATATTTATCTACGTTTACACACTATCACCTTCAAAATAGTCCCCTTGCATATCGATACAGTGCTCCCACCATTCTTGGCACTTCTGGAATGTGTCCTGGAAGTCTTCTTTTCAAAGCATGTCAAGCACCTTCTGCGATTCGCGCTGGATCTCCGCAATGGTGTCAAAACGGTGACCTTTGAGCTGGATCTTCATCTTCGGGAAGAGGGGGAAGTCTGCAGGAGCCAAATCTGGCAAGTAGGGTGGGTGCAGATGTGAGATCATATTGTTTCTGGCGAGAAACTCACGTGTGAGGAGAGCTCGGTGACAGGGTGCATTGTCGTTGTGGAGCATCTATTTCCATCCAGTTTTTCGTGCACCACAGATCTGGCCACTTTCACCGAATGTCCTCCCTCAGATGCCTTAAAACCTGGCAGTAGAACTCGCTATTGACGGTCTGGCCCCTTAGGACGAATTCTCGATGCACAGTGCTGCTAATATCGAAAAAGATGATGAGCATGCACTTGGTGAGCTGCGGACCTGCCTCGCCTTTTTCGGTCGTGGAGATGGACTCTTCCACTGTGAAGATTGTTGCTTCATCTGACTGTCGTACCTGTACATCCAAGTTTCGTCACCGGTAATGATCCTCGAATTTCACGTTTTTTCAAACGTGAATTTCACGTTTGCTATTTGTTCTGACTTGCTGTCCATGATGAAATCGCAGATGTGGTAATGCAGGTGGTCAGAATAGCATCAGTTGCACAGCTCCCGATCTACACAGGACGATGTCTTTTGGCACACTGATTTATGAAGGTAGGTGCTCCCTGTGACTGTGCGTGCAGCATTGTGCTGCCATCTATTGGCGTGTTACAAACCTAGTCTTGAAACTTTTTGATACCACCTCATATATAACCAACTAAAAAAATAAAAAATTCAGGCAAACATATTTGAAGCTATGAAATATGGTAGAACTTCCAGGAATTGAACTAATGCCTTTCCATATCTATTCTTGTCCAGCAATTGCCTCTGCTCTACAGAAAATTGACAATATCCCTATAGAAAAGCTCTGCTCCATTGCTCCATCAAAGTTCAGACAAATTGACAATCAGTTCTACAGGCCCATGGTTATATCTAGAAGCTCTTCAACGGACTCGACAACAACTGAAAAAACTTTCAACATCTAACTCTAATCCAGAGTATTTAATTATAAATAATATGGTGTGACACCTTTTGACTACTTGCATATAGAAATATGACTTCTTCAGCGTCTGGCTCCCACTGATGCAGTTTTCTGTTGATGTGAGAAGTCTACTGAAGAGGCCTTGGGGCTGCTTCAGTGGATGCTTTTCCTTTGGTTATGAGTGGCTCTGCTCAGTGGTGGGGTGGGCCTGCCATTAGAATAGCCACCACTGAGAGTTCTGTGTGGCAGGGTGGGCTTGTCATTGAGTTAAATGATCCTCTGGGCCACTCACTGTTGGGTGATTTGAGGGATTATCCAAGTTTTTGGAGATCCCCTTCACCTTTACAAAGGTTTGGGTAGTGGCCCTTCCTATAATGCATAGATTATACATGTCTGTAAGAATATGTGTTGCATTATGGGATATTAAGGCATTTGATGTGAAGTCATTAGCCTCTGTATACAAGTAGCCAGTCGTGAAGTGACTTCACTTCACACACAAACTTTTTTTCTTACACTTGGATAAAGGATGAAGCCAAAAACATAATTTCTTGGCATCTTTAATTTATAGTATAACCAGTGAAAAAACTTACAAAATGGTATACTATCTCTGAACATGTTTCTATACTGCATGTTGTCTACTAGTATGCTTTCTAACATACATGACGATTACTTTGGTTAGCACAAATGTGATGGTTTACATAATCATGCTCATTGGAATCATGCTGCTAAACCAGGGTCCTGTTTTCTTTAAGAAAATGCAACAAACAGTGAAATTGAGGACACACCATCAGTATAATAAAGAATCAACGGAAAAGAGATTGAGCTAGCCTTTAAAGATCAGAAGTGTCATGCCAATATAATTGGAGTTACTTAAATGAAGAATACAAAAACAGGTGGGATACTTGTAGATAGTTTCAAGTGCAGTAATTAGGGAAATTTTCAAAATTGGACAACGAGACTTATTTATGCCAGTTGTCTTCCAAATTTTCTAATACAGAAATTAGAGAAACTTGAGTCAGAGAAAGAAGGCAGGTGGCCTAAAGAAAAAGGAAATGCTGATTCTTGTTGAAGATGGAAAAAGCATCATTAGTGAATGAGTCACAGATATACAGTAATGTTCTGGACAAATTTGGAGAAAAGAGTAAAGCTAATAAGAGTGTTGATTATCTCTTGAATTTATGATCATGACATAGACTAATCATTACTAACCCCATGATCCAACATAAACATGCACCTGAATTCACATAGAAGGAAAATGGAAGAAATAACAAACTTTTATGCTAACATCTTCTTGTAGTCCAAAAACTCATTTTAGGAAATCCACACTAAGCTGTTACTTGACAGTACCTGTCATATCATTCTTTAAGCTCATTCTGACAAAGTACAGCAGTCCCTCGATTAATGCACCTAATATGTTCTTTAAAACAGGCATATTATAATCAAATATAATAACCTATGGGAAAAAGTATAATTTGTTTCTCAAATTTCTCTTTTGACCCTTAATATATATATATATATAAATAATTTTATAAAGAATTGAATGACTAGAACCGAGATTTAAGTAAAAAGGTTTTAATATAAAAACACGACTAGCTTCGGCTTGTAACAGCCTTCATCAGGTGACATTATAAAAGAAAGAAAAAATACTAAAACACTGAAGCTTAAATAAATAACATCTTCCATTGCAATGATGAACTACAGAGAAAAATCATGGAATCTAGAGAAATCATCTTCAATCCTGTTCATGTAAATAATAACTTGAGCTACAACCTCCCAGATTGTCATTCAGCTTAATCATGTACTGGCGTTCACGAGATGCTACTAGCACACACTTTCCCAACAATAGAACTAACGAAAGAACAGCTTTAAATACAACCACAACGATTTAATGTCAATTATGTATAGAGACTCTTTATGATGTTCATAGTGTTTTAGTGTTTTTTCTTTTTTCTTTCTTTTATAATGTCACCTGGTGAAGGCTGTTACAAGCCGAAACTAGTCATGTTTTTATATTAAAACCTTTTTACTTAAATCTCGGTTCTAGTCATCCAATTCTTTATAAAAATATGTATGTTAACCAAGTTAATGATCATTCTTTCATCTATAACCTTCATGACAAGGCTTCTATTATTAATAATAAAAAAAAAAACTTCAACAAGACACTGAAGAGGATTGGACTAAGCATCAACAGGTTGGTCGTCTTGAAACGTTGCAAATTTCACGCTGTCTTTCTTAAATTTATTTACTTTAAAGAAAATATAACAATAATAACTATCATAAAGCTAAATTAGACCTACTATCTGAAAGAATCTCGGATACTAAACAAACTCTCGCTTTTCTTTTCAATAAAAAAAAGAACTGTAGTGGAGAAACTGGAAGAATCTGTAGATAATAAAAGTTGGCATACCTTTAATACATACTGTGAATCTCAAGCAGCCACAATACAATATTATAACAAAGTAAATCTTATAAGTAAATTTGAAACATTAAAAAGAATACAAAATAATAGGAACTTCTCAAAACCACACATCAATATTGACAAAGTTGTTATCAAGAAATCTTGTTATATACTTTCAGATGTAGAAAAAAGCATCCTTAGTAAAGGTCTAAACTTTATTCCTTCCCCAAAATTTATACCAAAGGAAACACTACTTACAAAAATAGAAAAAGCTACTTCTTTTCTCCCTCCACAAGATGCAAAACTTCTACGTATTGAATCAATCTTTATTATTAATAACGCAAAACCACCTGCAGATAACATTACTTCAACAGAACGCAAAACTATTAAAAGTTTAAAAAACAACAGAGATATAATTATCCTTCCTGTGGATAAAGGCAATGCAACAGTCATCCTCAACTCTGAAGATTACCTGAATGAAATGCTTGAATTACTACATAATGATACCTACTCAATACTCAAGAGAGATCCAACTCGTGAACTTGAAAATTGTACAAACAACTTATTAAAAACAACAACTGAATTATCCCGAAACGTTCGCTTATCTCTACGCTCTCTCCATCCGTTAATTCCTCGCATATACGGTGTTCCTAAAATCCATAAAGAGAACACCCCACTATGCCCAATTGTAGAAGGTATCAATTCTCCGACGTACAATCTTTCAAAATATCTTGCCAAATACCTAAAACGTTTTTCAGGCAAGTCACCATCCTTTATCAAGAACACTACAGAATTTGTTACATACATCAAGGATATTACAGTTAATGAAGATGAAATCATGGCTAGCTTGGACATAACTTCTCTATACACTAATGTCCCAACAGATGAAGTCCTAACATTACTCAAGGACAACTTATCCAAAAAAACGTTAGCCTTGCTTACACATTGCATCAGGTCCAGTTACTTCAAATTTCAAGATACTATATGCAAGCAAAATCATGGACTGGCTATGGGTAATCCTTTATCCCCTGTGCTCGCAAATATTTACTTAGAGGATTTTGAAACCAAGGCTATCTCTTTCTTTATTTTAACACTTAAAGTTCGGAAATGCTATGTAGATGATGTCTTCATTATTTGGAGCCATGGACATGATTCCCTTATGGCTTTCCTCGAACATCTCAATAGCCGACTTCAAAGTATTAAGTTTGCTGCCGAGCTTGAAACGGATAATTCCTTGCCTTTTCTTGATGTCAAACTGACTCGCTCTTCTGGTAAACTCAAAATATCGATATATAGAAAGCTCACACATACCAACAGATATCTGCATGGTTAGTCCTATCACTTCCCTCCTCATAAGCTTGGAATAATTTCCACCTTGGGACACGTTCTCTTCTGGATGACCCAAATGAACTTCTTACAGAAATAAACCATCTCAAAACTTCTTTCAAAGTTAATGGATATTCCAAGAGAATCGTTGAAAGATTCCTTCATAATCCTCCTAGACATCACTCAGAAGTAACAAATAGATTCAAAGGCAATATATCTATTCCTTACATAACCTTGTCATCATCAGCTCAAATACCCTGGTGTATATAAAATATTGTGTGATTGTGATATTCCTTATTTTTGGCAGACAGACAAATCTGTCGAATTGCATATGGAAGAACACGAGGGACATTACTTACAAGAGACAGCGAGCCAGTGCATTATCAAGTGATATCCTTTTCTCGGCTAATCCTAATGATGAAAACCAAAGTCACAAAATCTGCTGGGAAAAATCTACTAACATCTTCCGTTGCAATGATGAACTAGAGAGAAAAATCGTGGAATCTAGAGAAATCATCTTCAATCCTGTTCATGTAAATAATAACTTGAGCTACAACCTTCCAGATTGTCATTCAGCTGTAATCATGTACTGGCGTTCACGAGATGCTACTAGCATGCACTTTCCCAACAATACAACTAACGAAAGAACAGCTTTAAATACAACCACAACAATTTAATGTCAATTATGTATAGTGACTCTTTATGATGTTCATAGTTTATTTAAGCTTCAGTGTTTTAGTGTTTTTTCTTTTTTCTTTCTTTTATAATGTCACCTGATGAAGGCTTACTTACAAGCCGAAACTAGTCGTGTTCTTATATTAAAACCTTTTTACTTAAATCTCGGTTCTAGTCATTCAATTCTTTATAAAAATATGTATGTTACCCGAGTTAATGATCATTCTTTCATATATATATTAATATATATATATATATATATATATTTTTTTTTTTTATATATAAAAGAATTAGGGTATGTCTCAGGGCCTTGTTAAAGGATACCATGAAGCTGATCAGAATATAAATTTATTATTCTACTTCTTAACAAAGAATTGAGCTAACATAGTTTGCTGTGTATTCTGTTTTTTTTTTTTTTTTTTTTTTTCCATACAACTAACGGTATGGCCCTGTTGTCTTTTCTACTCTTCTGCAAATTTTACTGCTTCTCTCTTCATCAGAATCAGCCTCTAAGCATTGCTGCTTGAAAACTTCAGTTGTACGAAAAATGTTTTCAAATTGTTTCTGTGAAATCTCTTTGGGCTTGACTATCAATGGTTAAATTTTCTTCATATTATTCAGGATCTTCCTTCTGTGCATCTAAATTTAGTAGGTTGGAATTATTTAGTTCCTCAGAATGAGATTTAATTAATTCTTGGATTAACATCCATTGTTATCATTGTCAATCTCATCAAAACCCAGTTCTTGTCTGATGTTGGCAATTTCCTTAACAACATTATCCATTTCATTTGAAAAACCTCTAAAATCATTTGCACAATGTGGAAAAATGTGCTTCGAAATGGCTTGCATACATATTGCTAGCAGTAATTTCATTCCAAGATTGATGAATATTTTCAATAGCAGATTTAAAATTAAATTTCTTCCAGAAGTCTATTAATGTCATAGAATTCTCTCCAGATGTTGCTTCTATTGCTTGTTTAAATGTTCTTCTCAGGTAGTATGCCTTAACGGTTGCAACAATTCCCTGGTCCATAGGTTGTATGAGTGACGTTGTTTTTGGCAGTAAAAATATCACTTTAATGTTCTCAGTCAATGAATCAAGAGAAGTAGGGTGACCAGATGCATTGTTCAAAACAAGCAGAGCTATAATATCATTTGTATTTCATTTGCAAAAATTCTCAGCTGTTGAACGAAAATAACTTGTGAACCATTTTCAAATAAAGCTTTAGTAATCCATGCTTTCTTGTTAGTCTTCCAAACAATGGAGAGGAAAGCTCGATTAATGCCTTTGAGGGCCCTGGGATTTTATGTTTTATAAACTACCATGGGTTTTAACTTTAGATTACCTTCGGCATTGCCACCTAATAGAAGAGTCATTCTGTCCTTTGCTACTTTATAAACTGGCTAAGATTTCTCTGATATGGCCAGTAAAGTCTTGCAAGGCATTTGCTTCCAAAAAAAAAGGCTAGTTTCATCGACATTAAATATTTGTTGGTCACAATAGCCTCCTCCTTCCATAAATTAATTAAGATTTAATTATTTTATTAAGATAAAATAATTAAATCTTAATTATTTTATCTTAATAAAATAATTAAGATTTAATAATTATAAAATCAAAATAATTTGCAGCCACCTCCTTATCTGCACTTGCAGCTTTGCCTGTGATTTGAACATTATGTAGGCTTTTTTTCTTCTTGAAGCACTCATTCCACCCAGTTAGCATGGAATTTTTCTTTTCCATCATTGATAGCCCTTTCTTTCAAGGTTTCAAAGAGACTTAATGCCTTTGATTTAATAAGGTCAGTGCTTAGTAGGGTCCATTTTTGGTTACAATTTTCCAATCCACGTAGAAAGAAATCTCTCTAATTCAATCATTATAATACTTTGATTTCGAGTGGTCTGCATGCATGATGAACTTGAAGCAGCTTTACCTTTCTCTTTGCATTCAGCAGCCTTGCTTAAAATTGCTCTTATAGTTGATTTACCTATTTTGTGTTCTTGTCCTATCTTTGCTCTGGACTCAGCGTGTTCATTTTTCTTTATTATTTCAAGTTTTTCTTCCAATGAGATTACTTTTCAAATCTTTTTCATATTTCCACTTTTTTGCCCACTAATTGTTTTATTCATGGTTAAAAGTTGGGAAAATACTTTAAAATAAAAAAGTAAGGTAAACAATTGTAAAGGAGGGACAGGATATGAGCAAAATGCTATATAATTATCAGACGACATACATTCTGGCAGTAAATTGGGAACATAGTGTACATGGAAATAGTGTACTACTGTATGCCATTAAAAAATAAATTTTAAATGTTTTAAATCGGTAACTAAATTATTTCATCCTGGTGAGTGATTTTTTAAAATAGTTAGCCATAAAAAAATGTATTGATAGAAATTTTTTAAAATCTGTGACATTTATTTTTAAGGTGTATATAAGTGCACTAATCTAATTTTAGAGGCCCATTAATTGAATTTGGGTATAGAAAATAAAAAATGGTGCACTAATTGAAAATGCACTAATCGAGGGATTGCTGTGCCTCTATCCAAGCAAAAAGTTCCTTAGTAGCTACATGTGTACACACCCTCTATGGGTGATCCCTTATGCTCTTCCTTTTCATTATATATCAAACTCACATTGAGTGATTACAAAATCTATACTGGAACAATACTATATGTGGGCAAGTGGCTAAAGAAAACGAATGAGCCTGTTAATGTTTTTCTTGAATAGCTGCAGATTGTATTCATTTCGGAAAACATTATGGAAAAGGCTGTCCCAAACAACAGATTTCTTCCCTCCTCTTTTACTTTGTGGTGTTGAGAATTTTCTACATTTAACCGCTACCGTATTGAGGTTAAGGTGGTTAGCCTTATGCCTCCTGGTGTGTCCTATGTCTGTAGATACTTGTGTTCACGGGCCGATTTGCCTGTTCTGGGGAACAAAAAACCCAAGTTTCTGGGTGAAAAAACTCCCTATCTCTGTATGAGACTGGCTAACTCACCTTTAGTCGAAAGAGACCAGATAAAGGTTCCTCATGTCATGATAGGAATTGAACCCAGTCTTTCCGACCAAGGGGTCTTCACTGACTGAGCTACCGAGGCTCGAGAACAGATTTAGAAGAAGATTGGATAAAGGAAGAAGATTGAAATAGTGATTTGAACTGTTTATCGATGTCGACTAGAAGCTAGTGTTCTTACTTGCATAAAGGAATGTGGAGGAACGATGGTGATCAGTTTGGTGGAGCAGTATCCATAAAATTACGTGTTAAACATAATGCAGAAACAACACATGTATGAGCAAGTGATTGCAGATATTTGTCTTTAAGTGGATTACTCTCTTATAGATATAATCAAGCATTCTTATGGAGGTTTGTGTACACCATCTGATTGTGAGAACACTAAGGTTAGCAGATGTGGGATATGTAAAGCATTAGGAGTTATGTAGGAAAGCAATAGTGTTCTTCTGAAGCAAAAAAGAGAGAGAGAATATTTACAAAGTTTTTGTGGAGACTGAGAAGACTATGGATGTTTGTTGCATTTCAACCAGATGTGAAATAGGCTTGATGTGAACATCAACACAGGACGAGAAAAATTGACCTTGTCTGTTGATTGCAACATAGTCAAAAGTGGATGAGAGTAAAATAAGCTGTTTCTTCTGAGAAGTAAGACAGGATTGTGTATGAAAGCATTGGATTATCTTCACCCCCACTTGTGACTTGTAGGGAAATCAATGTTTAATGCATTGGCTATGAAATTTCTTGAAGCTTGCGAGTCATTTGAGTACCACCAGGTTTCTTGAATGAAGAAATGCAATAGAATCTAGTGTCGTCAGCAAAACTTCAGCTTCAAACTAGGATTTGAAGTTAGTGACAGGTCAATTGATGTATAGAAGGGAGAGTGTGAGTGAAAGCATGAAAGATGGAATTTTAGGAAAGCAAATTGGCAGGATTTTTCACAAGAACTGTATAAAATAGTAAGATGGATACCACCTGTGAGTGAAAACTATAACAGATTCATTGGAGCAGTCATATCAACAACAGAGAAGTTCCAAGGCATTTCCGAAAGGAATACGTACTTGGCTGGAATAAAGACTGTGAAGAGCTATACAAAGTCTATTTAAAATCTGGTGACTGTGACATAGCTGATGAATTACTCCAGAAGCTTGATAACGAGTGCAGAGAAAAATGGATAAAAACTACAGAGGACTTAGACTTAAAAAAATCAAGTAGAAAAGTATGGAGCCTATTAAAGAAGTTAGGTGGAAGTAACCCAGTCACCCGTAAAGATCCTTTGGTGACTCCAGATCAAATTGCCTGTTGAATAACCTTGCTGTCTAGAGTCTCTTGAGATCAACACACATGGGAGGTTAAAGGATCACTCAGGAACTTATGACCAGTGCAGCTGACAGTTCTCAATTTTCAAGAGAATTTACCACAGATTGAAATAACTGAGGCCTTAGAGGAGGTTAAAACTGGCAAAACATCAGGCTTTGATGGTATTCACCCTGAATTCTTGGTTTACTGTGAAAAAAATGCTCTTCAATGGCTAACAAGATTCTTTTCTCATATTTTAAGGATGGGAAACTTTCCAACAGCCTTTAAGAGAACCAAAATAATAGCCATATTAAAACCCAACAAGCCTCAAGATTAAGCAGAGAGCTATTGCCCAATTACACTCCTCAGTTGCTGTTATAAGCTCCTCGAAAGACTCCTTAACAGAATTGGGTCAAAAATATCTGAAGTTATCTCTGTGAGCAAGCAAGCAAGCTTTAGAAGCTGATACAAATCATACCATTCCAATCCATCATATGACTTATTGGTAACATGCTTTCTGAAAGGCTCTTTCAAGTGGTACTGGGAAACAAAATGATCAAACTAAGAAAGCTAAACAATGGGCACCTGCAGGGTTCAGTATTAGCACCAATCTTATTCAACTTATATACATCTGATCTACCAACAACTAGGTCAAGAAAATTTGCTTATGCTTATGATATAGCTCTAACCACCCAACATAAGAACATCAAAGTAACTGAAGATATTCTCACAAATGACCTTAGAACCACTGGGGAATACTTTCATAAATGGAGACTAACACCAAACCTCAATAAGACCAAGGTTAGCTCTTTCCACCTAAATATCAAATTGACAAATAGGAAACTTCAGGTCAGCATTAACAACACAAAGCTGCAGCACTAAGATTTCCCTAAATATCTGATCAGTGTTACCTCTTTAAAAATCAGAACCTGTAATATCATCATACAAAGACTGTGGTTCTACATGGGGTTTTTCTGCTAGTACACTGCGATGCTCAATGTTGGGCCCAGTCTACTCTGCAGCAGAATATTGTTCACCACTATGGCTAAACAGTCCTCATATCAAGAAAATTGACAAGCAAATTAATACAGCAATGAGGACAATAACAGGCTGTGTCAAATCCATTCCCCTCTACTAGCTTCACTTTGAGCTTCCATGTCACCTATGGAAAAGCTTAAATAGGATACATACAGGACATGGTATCTGCACAGACAGCTTACACAAGTATCACCTACATCCCAATGTGACTCTGGGATCACAAACCAAACCACCCATCACATTGTGGAGGACTACAGCATAAGAGCCTACCCTAGTAACATTGAGAGACTTGAGGCAGATCGATCCTTCAGCTCTTGAATGGCTAGCTGAACTAGATTTAAAATTTTAGTGACTTTTTTTTTATCTGTTATTTATTTGTATATGTACACTACCTGTCTCATTTATATTGTCTGCACAAGTATGTATTTATATATTCTGATGTCATGTGTCTTTTTTATTATGCCATATGCTAAATAAATAAACAGGCTCTTGTGGATAAAATTTGCAACATGCGGGTTTACTTCTATAAATGAGCTAAAAAAAAAAAAAAGTGTGAGTGATGTTTTTCAGTGTAAACTAAAAAAAAAGACAGGGAATAATATATAAGTAATAAGTAAAAGTTTTATTAGCAGTGAGTATTATGAAGACTAAAAAGGGCTGTTATTCATAGGAGCAAAGGCAAACTTGATAAATCAGTTTGTGGAGAAAACAAATTAAGTGAAAAAAGGTCTGTCAAACCAAGTTCTACTAGTATGACAGAAGCATGGTTAAAATCTATCCACTCTGAAGATTCTCTTGCTTTGAAAAATGAACTCTCTGCAAAAATTGATTTTGATTCCCAAGATATAATGGAAATAGGAAACTCAAGTAAGTTTATTTATTCATTTTCTTACCTAGATAAAGAAAAGTCCATCATTAAGTTCATCTTAGTCAAATAATTTATACTTAAAATGAAATTAATTGAAATTGATCAGAGCTTAAGAGAATCTAACATTTGGCATCAGAGAAGCCTTGATATTGCACTATTACTACTTTAAAAAAAAAATAAAAAAAATAAAAAAAAAACTGCCTAAGTGCAGAAGCACATATGTTTGCCCAACAGTCAAACTGTTGGTTTTCACTAGAGATCAGCTACCAGCTTAAGAGGGCAAGAATTCTCTGTTCAGTAAATACGTGAGCAATCCCATGCTGGGGTATGTATTGAAAAAAGTTGTATTTTTATAAGAAAAACTCTTGGTAGGTGCATATAGAGGATTCACTGGCCTGGCTGCTGTTTCAAACTATTGGTTCTTATCAGAGATGCAGAAACCTTAAGAGGGCAAGAACTCCATGTCTTCAATACCATAGCATTCCTATGGTTTTGAAGACAGGGATTCTTGTTCACTTATTTGGTGTGTAAATTATAGTATTGCTGCAAATGGGAGATGTTCACAGCAGATGATTAGACAGTGCAGAAAATAATGATTTTTTTAAAATTTAGTTTTGGCCAGTTTGTTGTGGTTTTTATGAGTGTGTATGATAGTTTAGTTTTTAAGAAAATTTCTATAGTTCAAATTATACTAGATATTGTTGGTATGATGCCAGTGCATGATACAACAATGTTGACCAAGATGTCTTTTGCTAGGCAAGTAAGAGGTGAAGAATTTGTGAAGAAAAGTGAGAATAGAGAATGAATATGAAGGAAATGTTTTTAAAATGAGTGCCATTTGGATGGAAAGAACAATATATGATAATGAAGCAGAGAATTTTAACAAAAGTCAGAAAAATGTGTCAGAAAGATTGAACAGTGGTGTATGAGAAGAGCAAAGAGGACTTCATGAAAAGAAATAGCACTCTTACATACAGTCCTTCACAGAAGAAAGCATGAGATTGAATGGTAGCAAAAATGTCAGGTGATTGGTCAAACTGAGAAGAGACAATGTAAGAAGCAGGAACATATAACAGTGAGAGAAGCAGAGTAAGGTGAAAACTTTTTACAGTGATTCTATAATAAGAGGAGTATTTAACAATAGTGTGACTAAATCTTCATTTCCTAGTGCAAAAATTCACAATATTGGTGAAGTCAGGATGTGCAAGAATTGTTGTTTTGACAGGCACTAATGACTTGAAAGGTGAAAAATATTGTGTGATAGTGGGCATATGGAGTTATCTGAAGACGTGAGAAGGATTGCTGCTGTGGTATGATAGAGTTGATGAGGAGAATCAATGATTGTAACTGAATCAATGCATGTAATGTGCTGAAGGCATGGTGTGTAAATTGTAGACAATTTGGACTGAATTTGAAGAATGGAAGAACTTATATAATGATGATAGGTTGCACTTAAATGGATTTGGAGTTAGATGCCTCAAGAAAACATTGTTCACTGAGATTATGGAGAAAAACGAGTTATTAGGAGGAATGCAGGCGTCTAAGCACCCATGAGGCGCGTGGATATGAGAATGTGCAAAAATGTGAAATCTAGTTTCTAATTGACAAAAATTGAATGGATATATTATAGTACCAAAAATATCAGGAATAAGGTAGCATTTTTGGCATTGGTTGGTACCTCAGCAAAAGTTAATCATTTGTGAGACTTAGTTGACAACAAATATATAGTTACAGGAATAGAATATGAGGGGCACAATATTTTCAGGAATGGTAGGGATTAGAAAAGGAATACTGATGATGGTAGCAATGAATTGCAGTTGATATGGGTAAGACATTATCAGAAAGATGGAGATGTGGAAAGCAACTCATCTGAGGAAATTTAGTGTGGGATACAGGCCAATGAGACAAAATATGCAGTTGGTTTGCTGCCCTAGGTAAGTGGGTGCAAAGGAAGAATGTGGAAGAGACATGCATAAGCAAATTACCATGGTGAGTGCAGGTCAAGTAATATTATTGGGGATTTTAACTGTGGTGATATAGATTGGACAGAAGAAAATGGAATTTATCCACCAAGAGGTAATTACTTAAAGGAGGATATTATTTTGCTCTTGTTATTAATGTCAGACAGGTATCCAATTTTCCAGTTTATATTGTTTATTATTATCACTGATTATTGACCTGGAATGGTCCAGTTTGTCAACAATTTGCAGAACAGATAGGCCTGCAACATGGTATCCTGTCACAGTGTCTCTTTCAAGGACTCTGTTAATTTCCCTTCTCTCAGCTATATCATCCTGACTTCGGAACATATTCTTCCAATTTATACCTGCTTCAAATACGTGATTCATACATTCTTACATGACATGATGCACCTTGCCTATGGAGGCATCCATTGACTTCTTTCCAAGCAGTATGTGTGTGTGTGAGGAGTATAATGGGAAGCAGAATCCATTAGAAAGCACATGCCTGTCAAGTGCTGTGCTTGAATTAATGCTATTTAATTTGCACATAAGGGATACAAAATGATTTGGAGAGAAATATTCAGTTGTTTGATGATGGTACAAAATATGGTCATGAGATATGCTTGATAATTTAGCTGTTTTAGCTGATCATGTAGGTTATTGCATCCTCTGATTCCTGTATTGTTGCTTAATGCCATCGTGTTTCTTTATCAGTTCTTCAGTAGTTTGTGTTACCCATTCCCTTTGAGTGGTTTGTATTACCCATTCCAACAGTAACAGCAAAAAAACTTTGATTTTGGTCTGCTACTTCATGAATAGATTGTAAAATGAGTGAAGCTCAGGAGTAATTCTTCAGCATCATCATCAAATTCCTGATATGTACCCTGAAGGGGTGTACAGGATATGATATCTACATGAAAAATTTACATTGTTACTAACTTCCTATCTAAAATTTTCCTCCAAATCAATCTGTTACTCGTCATGACTCCAACATTATCTGATCTTATATTTCTATTGTCTAAGGCACTTTGTACCATATCAGTCCACCTATATCTTGGTCTTCCTCTGGGTCGTTTTCCTGCCAACCTGGCAGAGAACACTTGTTCTGCTAATCTTTCCTTGCCCATTCTGTTCAGGTGACCATACCACCTGAGATTAGCTCTGCTAACACATTCCTGGATGCTGACAATGTCAAGTTCTTTCCTAACATCCTCGTTTTTAATATGATATTGCCATTGATGCCATCTGTTCACGCCTCTAATCTTTCTCAGGACTTTGTTCTTTGGTCAAGTGTTTTACTTCTGACCCAGCTCTCAGATCCATAAGTTAAAACTGGTTTGAACACTGTCTTGTATACAGCTAATTTAGTGTTCCGACTAATTTCTCCCTTATTCCTTATGCAAATAAATATGGCACCTGTGCGAAGGAAAATGGCGGCCAGTAATGAAGGTTCGCCATCGTTATCAAAGAATGGTAGCATAAAAGAAATGAGTCAGTGTACTAGCTGTGAAATGTACGCTTTGCGGAGTGCGGTCGGAGTGTGGTTAGATGATAATAAAGGATTGAATGTGTGTAGAAAATGTAGGGAGAATGAGGAATTGAAGTGTATTTCGGATCGTGAGTGTGATATTTTTGTCAACCTTCAGAATGAAGGAAATAGGGATATGACAAGAAACGGCAAGGTTGTACATGAAAATTGTGAGAGTGTGAATGATAGTATAAATGGTTTCTCAGAGAACAAAAAAGATGAGATAGATGCATTGAGTGAGATCGCATTGTTGAATAGTGCGATAGAAAGAGCAAAACAGCAGTTAGAGTGCATGAACAAAAGTAGACTGAATGAACCAACCAATAATAAAAGGTATGACAGGAAAAATAGACGTATGAATGTGAACATGAACAAAATGAAGGATAGAGTGCTGTATGGAGACTCGTTAGTACAAGGTGTGTTAGTAGAGGATTTGACAAAATCGTACCAACCTGGTGCGACCATAAAGGACGTAACTGCATCTATTAGAGAGCAAAAGGAAAGGGTGAAAGAAATTATTATTGTGGCAGGTACGAATGATTTGAAAGGAGATAAAATGGAAATGATAGAAGACCTGAATGAATTGTTTGAGGTAGCAAAAGAAAAGAGTGAGAGAGTTAGAATGATTAGTCTTTTGCCACGGTATGACAGTGAAATGTTTAAAAGGAGGGCTATAATTGCGAATGACTTTATGCGTGGGTTATGTATGACGAGTGGTGTGGAATTTGTGGATGTGTGGAGTGAGTTTGATGGGCGAAAGGATCTATATAAGATGGATGGCTTGCATTTGAATGGTTACGGTGTAAGAAGACTTGAGAAAGTGTTGCTGAATGT
Organism: Typopeltis vanoorti; assembly: GCF_054136105.1. NCBI lineage: Eukaryota > Metazoa > Arthropoda > Arachnida > Uropygi > Thelyphonidae > Typopeltis > Typopeltis vanoorti. The sequence goes on along the minus strand of NC_143573.1, from coordinate 78,187,682 downwards.
AGTGGATGTGCAAATTCAGGGAAACTAGATTTGTTAGGGGGGGGGGAGTAGAGATACAGTCCTTATGGAGGCAGTTGAATGTAAGAATGAATATAATATGCCAGAGCAAATAAGGACAACAAATCTGAGTGGGATAGTTGATATAAGGCATCAAGGTAGGGTTGGGGCTAATGGGGGTCTTAAATTCATATACACTAATACTAGGAGTATTAGGAACAAGAAGGAAGAGTTTTTGGCTATGGTTGGCACTTCCAGACCACAGGTTATAGGTATTAGTGAAACATGGCTGACTATAGATGATATAACTAGTGGGATTGAATGTGATGGGTATAGTGTGTTCAGGAATGACAGAGAGAATAAAATGGGGGGAGGAGTATTGTTGATGATAGCTGATGAGCTCCAGCCAAGGAGAATAGAAGTTGAATTGCAGGATAGAGAAAAGAGCACATTTGAGGCCATTTGGTGTGAGATTGTGGCTAGCAGAACTAAATATACAATTGGGTGCTGCTATAGACCAGGTGATGGAAAAGATGGTGGTGACAGTATGCACAAGCAAATAGAAGAAATGGGTGGAAGGAGGGTGATTATTATGGGAGATTTCAACTATGGTTGCATTGATTGGAGTGAGGAGAGGACACACGGGAGGAAGGAACTGGATTTTATGCGGTTATTAAGGGATAACTATCTGCGACAGCATGTAATGGAAAATACTAGGGGTCAGAGAGTGCTTGACCTAGTAATTACATCTGAGGATTTGGCTGTAACAAATATGACCACATTGCCACCAATCGGTGAGAGTGATCATCGGGTCTTAACTTGGGAGGTGGCTAAAGGTGTAGAATTTTCAATTAAGACAGGGTACATGTGGAATTATCGGGCTGGAAAGTATGACAAGCTTAGGAGTTTGATTGGTTCAGTGCCATGGCATGTACAACTGCAAGGACTAGAAGTTGATAGTGCATGGGAGGTAGTTAAGAAGTGCTTGCATGAAGCAATGGCTGACTGTATACCTAGAGTCCGAATAATAAATCAAGTAGGGGTTAAATGGATGAATAACACCATTAAGCTTGAGTTGCAAAAAAAGAAACAACTATGGAGGGAATTTAAGGAGAAGGGTGACCGGCAGGCACATGAACGGTATAAAGCGCAGGCCAGAAGGGTGACGAGTGTGGTAAGAAAAGCAAAAAAGGATTACGAAAGAACATTGGCCATGCAGGCTAAAGAGAATCCTAAACAGTTTTTTAGATATGTAGCAAGTAAAAGGAAAAATGTACATGGCAGATTGATTTTAAAGAATGCCGATGGTAGGGAGGTAACTGAATCAGTTGAGATAGTTGAGTTACTGAGTGAGCACTTTGCAAAAGTATATCATCCAGGTGGTGACATTGCAGAAACGAATAAACCAGTAAATTATACGGGAATTGTGGTTAATGAAGTGGAGGTGAGTAGTCTATTGCATAACCTCAATGTCAATACATCTGTGGGATTGGATGGTATACCAGCTCGTGTTGTACGAGAAGCAGCTAAAGAATTGTCAGTACCCTTGACCATTTTGTTTAATTTGAGTCTCGGGTCCGGGTTAGTCCCGAGCAGGTGGAAAGAGGGGAAAATAGTTCCACTGCATAAAGGTGGTTCCAAGACTGCTGTTGTAAATTACCGACCGATTAGCATATCAGGAATCATTGTCAAGGTCTTAGAGAAATTAGTCAAGAAAAGAATACAGGATTGGATAGATGAAAATGGGATATTGTATGGGGGACAACATGGTTTTGTGAAGGGTAGATCATGCCTCAGTAACTTGCTCACGTTTTATAACACAGTGACGGCTGAACTGGATAGGGGTAATGGGTTTACAGTGATACTACTGGACCTTGCCAAGGCCTTTGATAGGATACCACATGGAACCCTAATCAGTAAACTGGAGCAGATGGGTATAGTGTTGGGTGTAGGTATGGATATAGGGTTGGTCAGATGGATAAGAGGGTGGTTGAAGGAGAGATATCAAAGAGTGGTTTATTCAGGAGTGGAGTCTAAAAGACGTCTTGTGACTAGTGGAGTGCCACAGGGCTCTGTTCTTGGACCACTGCTTTTCAATTTGTTCATCAATGATATTGGAAAGGATCTGAGAGGAAGTGTTCACTTGTTTGCTGATGATGCAAAGTTGGGTAGAGCAATTGTGAGTGCACAAGATGTCAAAATTTTACAGGATGATTTGGATAGTTTGGAGGACTGGGCTAGGAAAAATGGATGTCAATTTAATGTGGCAAAGTGTAAGGTTATGCACTTTGGGGTGAAAAGAATAGCAGCAGTATATCGCATTAGTGGAATCATACTCCAGGAGATTGATGAGGCCAGGGATTTGGGAGTGTTGGTGGATAGGGAGTTGAAGTTTAGGGGGCACATTGCAAAAGTAACTAAAACAGCTCACCAAATTACTTGGCTTATGAAAAATACTTTAACATGCAGAGACGAACAAGTTGTTGTTCCTCTGTATCGAGCCTTGATAAGACCCCATCTGGACTTCTGTGCCCAGCTATGCGCACCAGGGTTTCTTCGTGATGGGGAGGAAGTGGAGAGGGTCCAGAGACGAGTGACCAAGATGATAGCAGGTCTGTGGAATGAACCTTATGAGAATAGGTTGAAGATTTGTGGTTTGCAGAAATTGGACGATAGGCGAAGGAGGGGTGATATGATTGAGACATTCAAATTACTGAAGGGTTTTTATAAGATTGATCCAGAAGATATTTTTGAAAATATGACTGGTGGTGGTGGGAGGACTAGGGGCCATGCATGGAAGCTGGGCAAGAGCATGGTTGACAAGGGTGTTAGAGCTAGGTTCTTTACTTGGAGAGTGGTAAATGAGTGGAATAAGCTTCCAGAGTCTGTTGTGGGTGCTACGACCGTGAATGAGTTCAAGGCAAGGTATGATAGATACTGTGTGAATGTTGAATAGTTGTTCTTGACATGATGTTAGGGCCTCCCTCGATGAGTCTGTCGACTCCTTGGAGTTTCCCGGAACAATAATAATAATAATAATAATAATTTATTCAATTGACTTCCCACCATACCAGCTTTGCTGATTCTGTTGTCTATTTCTATATTTAATTTACCATCTTCAGTAAAAATCGTGCCTAAGTAGCTGAAATGTTTTACTTGTTCCACATGTTCTCCATTCATAACACAGTTGACATTTTCAATGATTCTGCCTATTTTCATTGTCTTTGTCTTTTTATTGCTGACCCTGATACCATAACTATTATAACAGTTATTCAATTTAGTCAAGGAATCTTGCAAACTTGTAGCGGATTTATTTAGAAGTATAACATCGTCCGCATATCTCCAATTCTGATATCATGTTTAATACCACTTTCCTTCATAATGTGATCCATATGGATAATGAATAACAGAGGGGATATGTACATCCTTGTCTCAGACCAGATTTAACATTAAATCATCTTCCTGTACTTCAATTCTAACTGCTGACTTACAACTGAAATAAATATTAAGTATTGCTTGATATAAAGCCCTATCGACACCATATAACTGTAGTGTATTGAATAGCTTCTCTCTTGGCACCTCGTCGTATGCCTTTTCCAGATTGATGAAGCTTAAATACAGATCTTTGTTATATTACCATGCTTTCTCAACTGATTGTCGTAAAGTGAAGATCTGATCCTGACAGCCTCTATTTGGCCTGAATCCAGCTTGTTCTTTACCAAGCTTTTCTTCCACAATTCTTCTCAACCAGTTTTTCAAGTATACTGGCATAAATCTTGCTCAGAACACTCAGTAGGGAAATACTTCTGTAATTCTCACATTCAGTTTTATACTTTTGGGAATTCGTTCCTCTGTCCAGGCTTTCTGAACTATGCAGTGCAGCCACTGTAAGACTTTTATACCTCCATACTTCAGCATTTCTGGTCGAATATCATCTACTCCTGCTGCCTTTCCACATTTCAAGCTTTTGATGACTTTTTCTGTTGCCTGTTGAGTGTTTTTTACCACTGTATTAATTAGAGATCACCTTTATGATCTCTAATTCCTTTTACAGCATACTGTCCTCCATTTCTAAGCTTCTTCAACAACTTCCAGAATATCTTCAACAACTTCCAGAATATAAATATCAAGATATTCCAGAATATCTTGATATTTATATTCTATGTTCTTGCCAAAGTCCTTCCGTGACTTTTGTTTAGCTAATTTTACAGTGTTTATATTTCTTACATTTGTCTCTGTTTCTCTAAGAGCAAACGCTGCCTTATTTGCCAGGAACTTTTGATATGATTTCTTCTTTTCCTTCACTGCCTCTTTAACTTCCTGTGTCCACTATGGAGTTCTGATTTTTCTATCCTTGTAGACAACCTCACCACATGCCTGTCTGGCTGAAATCAGTCAGGATTTTCTTCAAGGTTTGCCACTAAATATCCAAGGTTTGGTTCTTCTTGTTCTCAAACTCTTTCATTTTCTCTTCAATAATCTGTGTATTTTAGTCTACAGTTCACATCTGAGAGCTGCTCAACTTTTATTCACTTTAAACCTTTCTTACATGCCTTTCTTTTCAATATGAAATTCAGTTTTATCCTGCTCAATACTAAATAGTGATCACTGCCAATTTCAAATCCTCTGTACACTCTGGTGTCCTGCACCAGGGAGAAAACATCACTATCAACAATAACATAGTCAATGAGACTTTTCTTATTCCTTGCCTCTTCTCCCCATGTGAAATTGTGCACATTTTTGTGTTGGAACATGGTGTTAGTAATAACCAGTCCATGTCCTGAGCAGAAATCCAACAGGTATTTACCATTATTATTAGCTTTGCTCTTTTCTCCAAATTTTCCCAAAACATTTTTGTATGTCTGACAATCATTTCATACTCTGCTGTTTAGATCCCTAACAAGGACCAACTTTTCCTTTTTCATTGTGTCAGTAGCTTTCTCTAGAGCCTCAAAAAATTCCTCCACTTCCCTTCTTCAGCATTAGGCTTCTGTTTGTTTTCTACTGCTTCTTTTTACTCAATTTGTATGATAGGAAGCGTTAAGTCACAAAAACAATTATATGTGCGTGCATGCACTAACACTGGACAAATGAGCCGAGTGTTAGTGCCTTCGTGCACATGTTGTTTTTTGTGATCCCTCATGATGGCAGTGTAATGTTTCCGAAATAAAGGAAAGTATTAATTAAAGTTTTTATATTTAATATTTTAGTATTATTTCCAGAAAAAATAATAGGCATATATGTTGGTTACTTATATCTACCAGAATTACACCAATGAGATGAATGAATGGGGGTGTCTGCAGTGAGATCTTCAGAGAGTTGAAACCTCCAGAAAAGCATGCAACAGAACCACCTGGCCAGGACTAGTGTGGCACATCACCAAGTTATGGAGTAACTTGTATCTACCAGAATTACACCAATCTTTGGTTACTTATATCTACCAGAATTACACCAATGAGATGAATGGATGGGGGTGTCTGCAGTGAGATCTTCAGAGAGTTGAAACCTCAGAAAAGCATGCAACAGAACCACCTGGCCAGGACTAGTGTGGCACATCACCAAGCTATGGAGTGACCATACGGCATCTGATGATGTCCAATGAATAGATAATGATGATGATGAGATGGTCATATCTCATCTGTTTTTGTTTTCTTTGTTTTGCTAACACATATTATGCCAATCTAGTACTTATCGAATTCTTTTGCTAGTTCCATTTCTTTTCCAGTGTCTTATATTGATATTGCTAATCATGAACTCTGCTGATTTGAGTTGGGAGTTGTTCCAGTAGTTGACTTTTTGCTGTTTGCACTGGTTCCCCTGAATGAAAACAACAAGGACCTTGTTTAACCTGACAGTGCCTCAGCAAGCATGAAATTCTGTCCTCTTGTACCATCATTTTGCATTATGGTTTAAGCCAATAAGAATACAATTTGGTCAGTTTACTTGACCAAATTGTATTCTTACTGAATGAATGAGGATGCCAACCCATCCTCATTCATTCAGTATCCAGATAGATACTTAATATAGTACACAACAAGAAGGTATGGTTTGGAGATTAGGTCAGAAGCCCCAGTCAGAACTCTACATTCCTTACAAAGCTACATGAGGTCTCTTCCCAGTTATCTAGCTTTTTGATCCTTTTGCACCCCCCCACACACAATTGTTCCTTTTGTCTTGATTTTTTTAGTTCTTAAGCTTTAATTCTTAACTTTAAAAAATCTACAGTACATTTTGTTCATCATCTTTTTTGTTATTCATATTCGTTATTGGATATGTATGTTTCTATGTGCTCACATATCTGCTTCTTCATCCTCAGTATTTTTTTAGAAAATTTTATATTTTTATCTCAGTTAAGTTCAGCTCCAAATACCATGTCATTACTTCCTTCAAAAAATATACACTCAAGCATTTTGTTTTTATTCTATTTTAATATATAAAAAGCTTAATTAGTTAGAACTTAATCTTAGCCTTATATTGGAACACAGGGGCAGCTCCATTACCATAAAAACTTTGCTATTTTTGGTTAATTATCTTAATTAAGAGTGACATGAAAAAATTCAGAAAATTATGAGTATCCCATACATAGTTTTGCTGGTGACATTATACTGTATTGATATTTCCAGTTGACAGACTTCATACTACACCAGTCACCAAAACTTCGGATTAACTTCTACAATCATGAATTTGGATCTTCAAACTTTTCTTTAGTGGGGTGCTGATTCAGTGCTTGTAATACTCAGTCCTGTTTTATTTCTCACACAAAAAGAACCTTTTTCTTTCAAGCTTGCTTTTTAGTACACCACCCAAATCCATAGAAAATATGATAACTATAACTTTGAATTACTCTTGGCATAAGCATATTAAAAATATTCTTGCTTCTTCATCCAAGAAATTAGGTTTTTTCTTATCTCCAAGTTGTTGCTTTACTTCTGAACCTTGTAACCCTATACAAACACACATATTAACATGACAAAATCTATTCTACCATTCACTTTGTACAGAAGAGAACAGTTAGGTTGATCAGCACGTTCATTGCCAATCACACGATAGCGCGCGATCTCACCAAACGGTCTCTCACGCGTTATCGCGTGGCCGTCGTTAACTAAATAAAAAAAATAAAAAAAAGTTGGCCACCACACGAAATTCCAATTTTCAGCTTGGCAATGAACGATATCGCGTGATCACGCGATGCGAGTTCTCACCAAACGGCCGATCACGTGTTATCGCGTGGACATCGCTAACTAAATAAAAAAATATAAAAAATTTGGCCACCACACGAAATTCCAATTTTCAGATTGGCAATGAAAGTGTTAATGACCCCTCTCTCATCAGTTCACTCTACTCTGTTTTATATGGATGCTAAGTTTCTGCTGCCTACATCCCTCCTCACACCTCCTTGTTCATTTATTTTACTGCTGCTTTTTTTGGAACAATTATTTTCTAGAGTACATCTGCTGTGCAGGTCCTCAGTCCAGTTTAAGAAGTTTCTTTTTACTTTTCTGCCGATTTTGAACCTGTAGTACAAGCATACTACAGGTTTGAACAACCTCTTGTGTATATTACAAAAAAAAAAAAAAAAAAAAAAAAAAGAAAGAAAGTTGTATTGTTCCTATGTTTGGGTAAGACTCCAAAAACTTTATAAAAATCCAGGCTGCTATGCTGTTCAGTAGATAGCAGTTAGATGATTACTAACTCTCCTCGCACTGATTCACTACCTTCTGTAATACACAAATCCCAATCTGCTTTTTATATTTTTACAGGTGCTTCCATTACTGGACAATGCTCATCTGAGCAATAGTTCTGTTATCACTCTCCCTTGAAAGCTCTTAACATCCTTGATTCAACCAGCTACCACCGACATATGGTTCATCTTCTAACCCATTGTGGCAACTGCTGCTCATCTCTTTCTTTCATCCATTCTATTGCATTCTTCTGGCAACATGGTAAAAAAAATTTTTTTTTACTAATCCTTACTTGTGTACATCCCAGTTCTCGCTGTTATTACTGTTTAAAATAAAAAAAATGGCTTAACACCAATCCCTCCTTTAAAAAAAGCATCTAGGAGAATATGTGACCTTTCCTTGAATTTGCTCTTAACTTTGTCAATTTAATTCAAAAATATGTTATTGTGAAGCTTCCAGCAATTTAAGAGACTGGAATTGCCTTTATATAAGTATATTTGTAGATTGTAGCTTGTGGGTTCCTTCATGATGGAAAAATATTGGTTTAATAATTAAAATTCATTTTAATTATTGTTTGTAATATATATCTTTCATTTCATTAAGCCACAAGATAAGTTCTTTATCTACTATATTAGGAATAAACAATCTGTAATTGAACAACACCTTTAAGTATATTAAATTTGAGGACCAGTTATGGATTTTGTTTCTCATATAATAGTTACAAAAGGAAATGCGTGATATTAAAACATACTTTTTTCATATTTTATACATGCATGTTTTTTATATTCTCTTCAAAACAGCTGGTTTTATTCCTGGTATATTCAGACCTAGAAAACCAAGTCCACACATATTAGAAGAAATAGAAAAGACACAGTTTGCTCGTATCCCCCGACTTGGGAAATCTTCAAAACATGAAAGAGGTAAAGACACCAAATATTGTATTTTTATAATCGATCTTTTGTGGAGGGGGAAAAAAGATAGTTTCTGATAAGATTTTTTTTCTTTACTTTGTTCACTTCTTTCTCTTTGTAATTAATTCTTCAGTTGCATCACCTCTTCTGTTCTCAAATTTTTGTATCTATTATAAAACCTGTTGGCATACATCTTTTAAAATCTTAGTGTTAGATGTGGTTATGTTGATTAGGCATTATACATGTGAAATGAAATTAAAGCTATTAATTATTATTGGTAACAAACATTTATGGAGTTAACAGACATCATGTGGCTCTTGTTTAACTAGCAAAATATCTCTGATATTTGAACCTTAAGCTCACTCACATTTCTAGCATTTACGACAGATTCTTACAGTGCATTCCACTCACTCATTCTCCTAGCACTCACATTCTGGCAATACATTCCACTCATTCATCATTCTTATCACATTTGCTCTTATCACTATATCTTTACACAACTTCCAAAAATGGCTTCTCGGTCTCCTTTCGCCTCGCCCTCTTTTCTGTTACAATCCTTCCATGTTAATCGTGCGAAATCCTCTGACTTACTTAAATGCTGTCATATAATTTCCTTTTTGTCTATCCTCTGACTTTGGAAATATGTTTCTTTCCCATAACTACCTTCTAAATTCTAAAAACTGCATTTAGTTACCCATCTCTGGAAATGGACTCTCTCTCTCTCTCCAGACTTTTCACCTGAATCACAGTGGAAACCAGGTGACCAAATTCACACACACACACACAATTTGGTGTGGGTCTGGCTCTCACTGATGAGGCCTCAGTAACGTTCAGACCAGTTATGAGAACTGGTCTGGGTAGTGGCCCTTTCCATAATGAATAGCATTATACATGGGAAAGGATGTGTACTTTGCATTATAGAATACTGAGGCAATTGATTAAAGTCATTAGCCTCTATATACAAGTTGCCCAGCCTTGAAGATACTTCATACGCACACAATTTATTTGCTTACACTTGAATATAGGATTGATTATAGTTTCCTTGGCAAGTTTAACTTGTAACCAAGTGAAAAACCTTCCTACTTTACCAAATCCAGTACTCTAGAACTATGTTGCTTTCATCAACTGCTGCCTATTGTAGCTATCTCTCAGAAATTAGAAATTTACTTTCTATACACAATCTCTTCGGGGTGCTTAAGGGTCAAAGCTGTATAACTGAGAGGAGACCTCCACATAGCCTTTAAAGGAATGTGGAGAACCGACCAGGGCTTCTGACCTAATGTCCAATCCTCACCTTCTCGTGGTGCACCCTGTTGGGTATCTACTTTGATACTGAACGAACGAGGATAGGCTGGCAATTTGGGATTTAGCCAACCAAATTGTATTCTTATTGGTTAAACCAAAATAAAAAATTATGGTACAACATGACAAAATTTCATGCCGTCTGGGGCATCACCCAGTTAAACAAGGCCCCCGTTGTTTTCGCCAGGGAACCAGGGCCAACATCAAAAAGTCAGCTACTGGAACAAATCTGAAAACAAACCCCAACTCAACATCACCAGAGTTAAAGATCGGTACTATCAACGTAAGAAGCCTGAATGGCAAAGAAATGGAGCTAGCTGAGGAATTAGATAAGTACCAGATCGACATAATAGGGGTGACTGAAACAAAAAAGACCAAAACTGGTGAGATCTTTCTGAGCAATAAATACAAAATGTTATATTCAGGCAATGACAATCAAGGAAAAGAAGGAGTAGCCATAGTATTCAACACAAAATACGAGGCTAATCTTCTTGAATGGCAGTCAGTCTCAAGTAGAGTAATGTGGGCAAATATGAGAATGGGGAACTGGACAATGAGACTTATTTGTGCCTATGGTCCCACAGAAGGTTCTACTAAGGTAAAAGTGGAGGAATTTTTGTGAGTCTTTAGAGAAAGCCCACTGACAGAATGAAAGAGGAAAAGTTGGTCCTTGTTGGGGATCTAAATAGCAGAGTAGGAAATAATTGTCAGACATACAAAAATATTTTGGTAAAATTTAGAAAAAGAACAAAGCTAATAATAATAATGGCAAATGCCTGTTGGATTTCTGCTCAGGACATGGACTGGTTATTACTAACACCATGTTCCAACATAAAAATGTGCACAAATTCACATGGAGAGAAGAGGCAAGGAATAAGAAAAGTCTCATTGACTATGTTATTGTTGATAGTGATGTTTTCCCCCTGGTGCAGGACACCAGAGTGTACGGAGGATTTGAAATTGGAAGTGATCACTATTTAGTCTTGAGCAGGATAAAATTGAATTTCATATTGAAAAGAATAACATGTAAGAAAGTTTTAAAGCAAATAAAAGTTGAGCAGCTCTCAGATGTGAACTGTAGACTAAAATACACAAAAATTATTGAAAAAAAAATGAAAGAGTTTGAGAACAGGAATCAAACCTTGGAGATGCAGTGGCAAACTCTGAAGAAAACATTGATTGATTCTGCCAGAGAGGCATGTGGTGAGGTTGTCTGCAAGGATAAAAAAATCAGAACTCCCTGGTGGACACAGGAAGTTAAACAGGCAGTGAAGGAAAAGAAGAAAGCATATCAAAAGTTCCTGTCAAATAAGTCAGCTTGTGCTCTTGGAGAATATAGAGACAAATGCAAGAATGCTAAACACTGTGTAAAACTAGCTAAACAAAAGTCATGGGAGGACTTTGGCAAGAATATAGAAAATAAATATCAAGAAGGTGGCAAAATATTCTGGAGGTTGTTGAAGAAGCTTAGGAATGGAGGAAAGAGTGCTGTAAAAGGAGTTAGAGATGATAAAGGTGACATGAAAACAGGAGAAAAAGATATCCTTGAAGTATGGAGTAATTACTTTGAAAAACTGCTAAATGAAACAAGCAGTGATGACAGCACAGTGGTAAAAAACACTGACCAGGCATGCAGTCAGGAATATATATCCATACTTGAAGTAGAAAAAGCCATCAAAGGCTTGAAATGTAGAAAGGCAGCAGGAGTAGATGATATTCGACCAGAAATGCTGAAGTATGGTGGTATAAAAGTCTTACAGTGGCTGCACTGCATAGTTCAAAAAGCCTAGACAGAGGGATGAATTCCCAGTGGTTGGAGTAGAGCTCTCATAGTACCCATATATAAAAAGGGAAATAAAACTGAATGTGAGAATTACAGAGGTATTTCCCTACTGAGTGTTCCTGGCAAGATCTATGCAAATATACTTGAGAAACGGTTGAGAAGAATTGTGGAAGAAAAGCTGGGTGAAGGACAAGCTGGATTCAGGCCAAATAGAGGCTGTCAGGATCAGATCTTCACTTTACGACAAATAGTCGAGAAAGCATGGGAATATAACAAAGATCTGTATTTAAGTTTTGTCGATTTGGAAAAGGCATATGACAAGGTGCCAAGAGAGAAGCTATTCAATACGCTGCAGTTATATGGTGTCAATGGGGCATTACATCAAGCAATACTTAGTCTTTATTTGAGTTGTAAGTCAGCTGTTAGAATTGAAGGAAGTATGGGAAGATGGTTTAATGTTAAATCTGATGTGAGACAAGGATGTACATTATCCCCTCTGTTATTCATTATCTATATGGATCACATTATGAAGGAATGTGGTATTAAACCTGATATCAAAATTGGAGATGTTGATGTCAGCTCTTTGCTTTATGCGGATGATGTTATACTTCTAAATAAATCCGCTACAAGTTTGCAAGATTCTGACTAAATTGAATAACTGTTGTAATAGATATGGTATGAAAGTCAGCAATAAAAAGACAAAGACAATGAAAATAGGCAGAATCATTGAAAATGTCAACTGTGTTGTGAATGGAGAACCTGTGGAACAAGTAAAACATTTCAGCTACTTAGGCACGATTTTTACTGAAGATGGTAAATTAAATATAGAAATAGACAACAGAATCAGCAAAGCTGGTATGGTGGGAAGTCAATTGAATAAATTCATATGGAATATGAGAGAAATTAGTCAGAACACTAAATTAGCTGTATACAGGACAGTGTTCAAACCAGTTTTAACTTATGGATCTGAGAGCTGGGTCAGAAGTAAAACACTTGACCAAAGACTAGAGACTGCAGATATGAGAGTCCTGAGAAAGATTAGAGGCGTGAACAGATGGCATCAATGGCAATATCATATTAAAAATGAGGATATTCGGAAAGAACTTGGCATTGTCAACATCCAGGAATGCATTAGCAGAGCTAATCTCAGGTGGTATGGTCACTTAAATAGAATGGGAGTGAAAAGATTAGCAAAACAAGTGTTCTCTGCCAGGTTGGCAGGAAAACGACCCAGAGGAAGACCAAGATATATGTCGATTGATACGGCACAAAGTGCCTTAGACGATAGAAATATAAGATCTGATAATGTTGGGGTCTTGACAAGTAACAGACTGATTTGGAGGAAAATTGTAGATAGGAAGTTAGTAATGATGTAATTATTTCATGTAGTACTATCATATCCTGTACACCCCTTGAGGGTACATGGCAGGAATTTGATGATGATGATACAATCTCTTCTTTAAGTTAGTATTTTCCTATAATTAAAATTTCCAATTATGATCATTTCCTTTTACTTGTCCAACCAGTATAGTAATATTGTCATTCTTTTTGTTCATCTTCACATTTCTTTCACATTGTCAGTGCATAACATAAACAGCTTTCACAGCTGGGAAAAATTCAACAGAGAACTTGGTCTTGTAAATGCTTTAATTGGTCATCTAATACTGTTTAAATAAACGGTATCAAATATCCTTTAATAGGTTTGATTGGATATTCTTGGCATTTGGGCTGATGGTCTGAACCAACAGTTCAGATATAATAGTCTTTGGTGGAGTAGCTAAGGGATGCCAATTTTTTATATGGTTTGTAACAAGAAGTCAGGTCATATTTTTTTAAGATTATTTGCACCTATAAAGTAATGTGGCTCTTTTGTGTTGGGTTCTGAGGCATGACTCCAAGGTATGAGCAGATCCTAAGTAGCCATAGTGGTGGGATCAGCTGTATTATTTGTGTTTAGAGATACTGACGTTGGCGGTGTAGGAAACCATACAGCTGCAGAACACTTGGTAGAACCAGGTAAATCTTGAGAGAGAGAGTGAATAAGAAGTTCCAGTTTTTTTGAATGGTGTATGTGTTCTTCAGGATTCTTGCTAATGTCTCAGAAATACCATGGATATATCTGATGGTGATAGTTTTACTGTAGTTGTGTTTTGGTATGAGAAGCATGTTGGTATGATTTTTGTTCTCATTGAGACTAGCAATTGGCTAAAAAGGTATTGCATACCTTCAATAGTGAGGATGTTATCATCAGAATACTCTTAGGAAAGGTTGTGATGTGACTGCTAGTTGATGTATCTGCATGTTTGGGAGGGGATTCGTGTCAATCAAATGAATCCCAGAATGCCAGGAATTCATCTGGTTGACATGTATCAAGACATCTAGGACTATTAAATTATTTAAGGAATTTACAACGTATACTGGAATATTAATTCAAAGAAACTTTAATAATATCTCCTATATTTTGGCAATGTCACATTGCCATCTTCATGGGAACATACACCTATGACACGTGCATGCAGGCACTACAAAAAATCAAATGAAGCAGAAGAGAGAAAACTACTGTTGTTGCTAGAGTCCTAAGTGTGCCCCATAGCGGGCTATATTGGGTTGTCTTGGCTGTTGGGCTGAAGTTCTCATGATGCAAGCTTCCTGAATTTGGAGCAGTCTCATGCATCCAAATTTGTTGAGGTTTGGAAAGTTTTTTAGAGCTGAGGCTGATTCCATGAACAATCTTTCATATTTAAATTTGCTGTGGTGTATTAACGTGACTTTCTTCCAACATATTTTGTGGTGGGTATCCAGAGCATGGCCTGCAAGCACAGTGTGGCTGTACTGATGAAACCGGATGTAGTCTTTGTGTTCTGAAATCCTCACATTTGCTGTCCTGCCTGTTTGGCCAAAGTAGGACAGTTTACAGCTGCAAGGGACCTGGTATACCCCAGGTAGGTCTAGGGGAAATGGTTGGTCTTTGGTGGAGCAGATAAGGGATGCCAGTTTTTTATATGGTTTGTAACAAGAAGTCGTCATATTTTTTTAAGATTTTGGTTAACTTTTCAGAGGTGCTCCATAGGGAATAATGATGGATTTAGTGTAATTATGAAGGTGGAGAGGGGGGGGGGTTAACTGGTTTTAATATTTTTTGGATTTTTTTGAAGTTGTAGCCATAACGAAATGTGCCATTACATCCCATAGTGAATGGCATTGATTCCCCCACATACAAATCAGCCAAAGCGCCCTCACATTATACTGGCAATACATCATCACACGTAAAAAACTCGGCCCACTTCAAAGTCAGTATAGAAAACTTCTCATTCCAACATACTGACATAATGGTCAGTTTTGACGTCTCCTCCCTGTTCACAAATGTCAAGGAAACCTTAGAGCTCATCCAAGCCAAATTTCAGTTATCTCAAATTGAATCTTAATTTGAGATAACTGAAATTAAATATTAAATCTCAGCCCTATTTCAGTTCACAATGTGTTTGGTAGTGATGGCATAAAATACGTAAGGAGAAGAATCAGAGAAGATCTGCATCCTGATTGCATTACACCTACTGTGAAACACCCACTTAGTGTTATGATCTGGGGTTGTATGACATCAAAAAGGTGTGGGCAGAATTTGCGTGGTTAATGGGAATATAAATGCCCAAAAATACATAAATGAAATACTTGAGCCCAAACTGAAGCCTTCCTCACGTGATCTTTTCCAAGATAATGAAGCATTTATATTTCAGCAGGGTTAAGCTCCATGTCATGTCATGTCACGTTGCTGCTGTATGCAAAAAGTGGTTTCAAGATAATCATATTCCACTCCTGGAATGGCCTGGGAATAGCCCAGACCTTAACACAGTCGAAAATCTATGGAGCCGACTAAAGAAACTTGTTAGTCAGAAGCAACCCAGCAATAAAATTCAATAAATAGAAGCAATATTTCAATCTTGGTTTCACATTATAACAGCTGCAGAACTAAAAAACTTCGTTCACTCCATGGGAAGGCGTTGTAAGGCCGTAATTAACGCTAAAGGTTACCCAACTATTAACTCACATTGTCAGAATTTTTGTATATCTCATTTTTTCTGTGTGTTTCACTTTTCTTCTTTATAACTGCTGTTCTATAAAAAATCCTTCTTAAAAGTTATTGCATTACATTCTTGATTAACTTATCTTTCCATTGATATATAATTTTATGGTATTACTCAAAAAAAAAGTGGTGTTATGAGCCATCAAACCTCAGAAATACACTTTTTCCAAAAGGTTTCCACAAATTTGGCCACTAGTGTAGTTGGTAGTTGGATGAAAGTGAACAATGATTTTAGTAGACCTGAGAAGGACATTATGTCAGACAACTGCTGCTATCTCATGAACCCTAAGCCTAACACTATATATCAGAAATAGTGTGAATTCAAGAAAACTTGGAATTATAGAGTCTTAATTTATTATTGACTTCTTAAAGCTAAGAGGTGATATTTTTGCAGAGCTTATGAATGCTTTTGATCTCAGTGTTAGTAGGATAGTCCAACTGATTACATATCTTGTTTGCATATGTAATCAGTGTTTTAAGATTATCATCTTAAATTGTGTCATTACATTTATCATCTTTGATAACTGTCATAAAATATCCCATCTCATACAGTCAAAGGCCTTGGAGTAACCTATAAAGCATAGATAAAGGCTTAAGTTGAATTCCCTTGCTTTTTCGATTATTTGTCTGATGTTAGATGATTATTTTTTCCAGACAGTTGCCTTCCCTTCTACATATGTGTCCAAAATATTGCACTATTCTCTTATCAATTATGTTTATCAGTCTTGTGTGGATATTCAGTTCTTCTAGTATATTTTTGTTTTAGTTTTTCTGTCCACGACACTCTTAACAATCTTCTCCGACACCAGAGCTTGAATGCCTCAATTCTTCTACTTCTGTCATCTCTTGTCATTTTCCAAGATTCAGAAGCATAGAGAAAGATTGAATAAACTAAGGTTTCGACAAGCTTAATTTTGGTCTTTTTGGAGATGTCTGTCTTTCCAGATCTTAGTTAAATCAGTCATCTCTTTCTTAGCTAGTGCTGTTCTTCTTATCTCTTTTTTACATCCATTTTTTTTTTTTTTGTTATTATCACTCCAAGGTAATTAAAATTGTCGAAAATTTCAATTCTTTCTACATCTATCTCTTTTGTGTTGTTTAAAACCATTATTTTGGTTTTGTCTTGATTTATTCGTAAACCATGGCTTTAGCTTTCCCATTCTAATTGATTTAGGATGGATTTCAATTCCTGTTCATTTGTTGCTATTATCACTGTGTTATCTGCGTATCGTAGGTTAGTGATTGTTAGGCCACCTAATTTAATGCCTCTATTCCACTTTTCTAGGGATCTTTTCATTATGGTTTCACTGTAAAGGTTGAATAGTAATGGTGAGAGTATGCATCCTTGTCTTGAACCTTTTTCAAATTGGAATGCAGGGAACACTGAGTTTTCAATTCTTACTGTTGCTTGATTTTGTTGATATAAGTTCTTTATGAGGGTTACCAGATGGTTTGGTATTTCTGATTCTATTCTATATTAAGTTGAATTCCCTTGCTTTTTCGATTATTTGTCTCATGTTAGATATATAATCTCTAGTTCCTTGACCTTTTCTGAATCCTGCTTGTTCTTCTGAGATCTGATGGTCTATAAAACTTTGTAAACTTTCCTTAATAATGTGTAGTAAAATCTTGCTGGTATGTGAGATAAGAGCAATGGTGCAGTAGTTTTCACATTTGTTGTGATTGCCTTTCTTGTAGATTGGGATAATGGTTGAATTAGTCCAGTCATTTGGTCATCTTCCAGATTTTGTTGCATAAATCATGTATCCAGTTGACTGCATTCTCTCCAAGGTTTTTCAGCATTTCAGCCAGTATTGAATCAGGACCTGGGGCTTTGTTATTCCTTAATTTTTTGATTGCTTGTTGTACTTCATTTTTGAGGATTTCCGTTTCTGTGTTTACCATAGCTCCTTTGTCTTCTTGTTGAATAGCTGGGTCCTTGTAAAGCTCGGCACAATATTCTTTCCATCTTTTGACTATGTCACTAGTGTCATTTAAGAGCTTACCTCTGTTTTCCTCTGTAATTATGTTAAGTTTTGGTTTGAATTTTTTGGTTACATTGTTAACCTTCTTGAATAAATCTGTTGTTTCATTAGAGTTGGAGTATCTTTCTAGTTCTTTACAGATGTTTTTTGGATATAGCTATTTTTATCTTTTTGACAAGATTTCTTAATAGCTTTATTCAGGTTCAGATAATTTGGGTTTTGCCAATCTATATATATAACCAATATAACCAAAGCAAACCAATATATATATATATATATATATATATATATAAATTGAGTAAGAAATCATAATACATATAAAGTTAGATTATATGTAATATATAAATGCAAAACTGACAGATGGAATGAAAGAGTGCACCATTGTGGGTGCAAATGACTGTATATGAATCATGGAACAGAAGCAGTTGCAGGAGCAAATGATTGTATAAATCACAGAATAGAAGTGAGCAGAACTATGTAAGCGAAAGAAAGTATAGCTGAAGAACCGGAAGTGAGTGACACTGTGGAAGAAAAAAAGTTTGAGATGAGGAAATGAAAGAAATGAATGACAGACTGACACAGTTTAATTGCCAAGATGCCAAGACTTGAGAAAAATGAGGTGATCAGAATGAAAAGTGAAATGAAAAATATGCGTAGTGAGACAAGAAGTTTGGTGGATAAGAATGGACAAGTACAAAAGGATAGGACAAAGAAAAGCAGAGAAAAAGAGGTGATGAATGAATGAGTGACTCAAGAATAGCAATGTATGGAAATTCCATTATTAGAGGTGTGACTAATGAGGGATTCCATAAGGTGTGTTTTCCATAACTGATGAGTCAGATAAGAGAAGCAAGCAAGCTAGTGGTGGTTGGAACAAATGACTTGGTAGGACATAAAGAGCATGTAAGAATGGATATCGGGAGGTTGTTATGGAGAGTGAAAGGCAGTGTGATTGGAAGGGTAGTCAGCGTGTGTTGCCTAGGTATGATAATGGTGAGTTGAGACTGAGAGCAGGGATGATGGATTGCATTTGAATGGATTTGGTGTGAGTCAGAGAGACCGTTGCTGCAAGGAGGAACAATGAGTGATTTGAGCAAAGAGAGCAGAGGAAGTAAGAGGTGAAGCAAAAGTTCAGGAGAGAGATGAACTAGTGATTGTAAATGGGAATAGTAATACTGTGAATGATAATGATAGAATGAAAATGCAAGATGGACAGGAAAATGGGGGGGGGGGGGTCATTTGCAAGTCATTTGTAACAGGGTGGATAGGGAGAGAGAGAAAGAGAGAGAAAGTGGATGTTGGAAGAGTAGTGAATGCGTGTGTGAGGGTGATCAGTATAGGAATGATAGCCTAGGATTTACAGAGTGTAGTTGAGTCTGAAGATATCAATAGGGTAAGTGGTAATAACTGTAATTGGGAATGCTTAGGCATGAGGCAATCATAATCTACAAGTATCATGAACAGGACTGATTACAGATCTAAAAATGAATTGTTCAGTTTATTTACAAATCCTTCCAGGAGGTAGTCAACCTCCTGAAAGGATTTGTATTCATTGATTGAGTTTATTTATTGAAAAAATTGTTGGAATAAGTGAAATATGGTTGGATAAGGATGATATCCTGATGTGAATAGAAATAGAAGGGTATGATATTTTCCCTGAGGATAGAAAGGACGGGGGGGGTTGCTATTGATGACAGCAGATGAATTATATGTGCACAAAGTGTAGATCTTCTTCTTCTTCTACGCGTTATTCCCGCTTCCTATGCAGGGTCCACATGTTACTTAGATGCGACTTCTTGTTAGTACTACTCCCAACCGACCCATCGCCTGGTCTGCCGCAGGGGGGGGGATATATTTTTGACTGTAGAGGCGTATGTTCACGGGGCCGGTTTGCCTGCTTGCGGGATGAAAAACGCCAGATAAACTGGCAGAAAAAACCCTACTGACCGCACCCAAGACCGGCTAACTTGGCTATGCCTGAGGAAGATCCTCAAATTCCTCACGTCTACAACGGGAATCGAACCTGGGACACTCCTTCCCGAGGCATATGGTTGTGAAGCGCAAAGCCACTAGGCTAACCGCGCGGTCTATGCACAAAGTGTAGATGCAAGATGTAAATAATGGCAATGGTTTTGAGTCAGTATGGTGTGAGGTGGAAGTTAACAGGAAGAGATATTTCATCAGATGCTGCTATAGGCCAGGGAATTCAGATTGTTGTAATGAAGAAATGTATAGGGAACAAGGGAAGGGTGATTATTATGAGTGATTTTTAATTATGTCAGTATAAATTGGAGTGAATAGATTGCATTTGGGAATAAGAAAAATGAATTTCTTGAGTTCATGTGAGGATCAAGAATTTTGGAGTTGATCATTTCATCAGGGGGTGTAATTGTGAATGGTGTTTTGCACATTCCTGCATTTGATGAGAGAGATAATAAAGTAATCACATGGGTTGTGGCTAGCCATATGAAGACTTCTGTGAGGAAATGATATAGGTGGAATAACAAAGGTAATAATTATGAAAAGTGTAGGAGACAGCTCGGTGAGAACTAGAATGATAAAATGGGTTGATAACAGCAGTATTCTCTGTGGTTGTCAGCATGGGTTTTTTAAAGGGAGGTCATCTTTTACTAACTTACGTACTGAAACAGATGGGATTGGATAACAGACTAGTAAGTGGATCTGTAACTCACTGTCACATAGGTATCAAAAAGTTGTATGTTGGGGTGTAGTATCCTAAAAGATAAGTCATCACTAGTGGTGTGCCACAGGGGTCTGTATTGGAGCCATTGTTGTTGAATTTGTATATTAATGATATTGGGATGGCTTTAGCTAGTGTTATGCAACTGTTTGCAGATGATGCAAAATTAGGTAGATCAATGTAGAGTCAAGCAGATGTGTCCTTATAAGACAACTTGAATAGACTGTATGAGTGAGCAACAGTATGGAACTGTCATTTCAATGTTGCAAAGTGTAAGGTTTTGAAATTTGGTAAGCAGATTTGGTAACCATTAAGAAAAGGAAAACCACCTACCTTGGTCACATATTAAGGCATGAATCCCTACAAAAAAACACTTCTAGAAGGAATGATACAAGGAAAAAAACAAAGAGGAAGACAAAGAACAGATTGGATGGGAAATATTAAGGACTGGACCTTTTTGTCCTATGAAGAATGCAAAAGAGAAGCACAAAACTGTACATGGTGGAAGCTCATGGTAGTCAACCTCCTGGAAGGAGATGACATCTGACGAGAAGAGACAAGCAGATATGAGATGCAAAGTACACACTTGGTGGGGAAACTTTAAAGGAGGCAAAAGTAATGAGAGATCTTGGAATGGTGGTGGACAAGGACTTGAAATTCAGGGACCACATTGCAAAATTGTGAAATCATCACATTAAATAATGGCAATGATGGAGAGGGCCTCTGTTATATTTGAAGCTTGATTGCTCCAAGTATGTTATTCCAGCCTATATGTTAAAGTGAGTCATGAAGTATAATATAACAATATACTGTACGCCCACAGATGTGAGACCCTTCGACACTTCTGCGCATGTCAGAAGAAGGAGAATTCATTCCGATAATAGGGTAATCAATGTGTCTTGTGGGTTGAGTTGTTTATTATTACATGTTGGAACATTAACTTTTCTTTTATGAACATTGTAGTTTTTAAAGTGGTAACTATTTTGCTTGTATAATATAACAGTTGGAAATTGTTATGTATAAAGCACGTGATTTCTCGTATTGGTGACCAATTCATACATCTTTTATTTCTTTTCCCCTTTAGCATGAATTGACTATTCTTGGCAATCTGCCACCAACCCCGGTTCTATGAACTGTGGATGTACAATATTTATAGATTATTTTATTTGGTTACAATGTTTTAGATTCATATCCATGATGGTGCATTGACTTAAAAATCAGCATGAATTTTCATGCTGATTTTGATATTTTTTTGATTGATTTTGCTGATATATAATTGAGCTTCATTCTTTGAATAAAAAAATTAACTATTTATTATAATGCTTATATACAATAAATATAATTCTCTATATTAAATAATTCACTTTATCTCTCTAAAGAAATCTGATTTTGAATTAAAAGTAGTAAATTAATTTCTACTATTCTAAATGTCAACTCTTTACATACAAATAATTGCCATTCTTGAATTACATCATATGAGCTGAATAATATTCACTCATTCTCAGATTCACAGCTAAATTCAATACTGAGAAATAACATTAAATACTTTACAAAACAACTGAACATAACATTCAGTTAAAAGTTCTGTAGTTTCACTTGACCATATGAGAACTTCCTTTGCAGCTTACTCTCTATTCATTAGAATATGCAAAGTTAAAAGGCTCCACTTAACTAATATATATTCATATATATTCTTTCAGTAAGCAAGTTTCCATAATGCATGTTTTCCTAATTTTACTGAAGTAGGCATGAAGAATAATCACTCAGACGACACAAATGCATTTAATTGAGCAATTCGAATTGAACTTCCAATAAAAAGAAATTTACTGCAGATTCCATCTTGCTCCTTGGAACATATATTACTATAAGTTGTTAATTTAACTCAGTTTAACTCACCCTGCTTGCCTGCTCTTTTCTTGTTAGTGTTCCTGATTTTCATTAATTTATAAAGTAATTGTTTCATTCATATGTTCACTGGACATCCACAGATGCTATATAGTCACTCCGATGCTCGGTGATGTGCCACACCAGGCCTTGCCATGTAGTCCTGTTGTATGCCTTTCTGGAGGCTTCAACTATCTGAAGATCAGTTACTCCACGCAACACCATCCATCCATCTCATTGATGGTCTACCCCTTCCTCTTTTTCCAGGAACTTTACCTTCTATTACTGTTCTCAGAAGTCCTCCTTCCATCCTTTCAATGTGTCCAAAATATTTTAACTTTCTTTTATCAATATCCTTAAGGAGCCTTAAAGTTCTACTGATCTTTTCTAATGCCCATTCATTTGTATGCCTTTCAGTATATAATATCCTCAACAGCCTTCTGTAACACCATATCTAAAAAGCAGCTATTCTTTTCTTATCACTTCTTTAAGTTCCAAGTCTCGATTCCATAGTTGCTGTTGGAAAAACAACTGCATCCAAAATCGTCAACTTTGTTCCCATCTATCCTTCCACATTTTAGATGTCTCTGACTGTTGTTTTAGCCATTTCTAGTCTTCTTCTGATGTCTTCTGAACAGCAATCTTCACATTAATAATGGATCCCAGGTACTCAAATTTGCCGACTCCCTCAGTTCTTTCTCCATTAAGGTACACTTGTTTCTCGAGAGCTTCCCTGTTTGTATTTCCTTTGAGAACCATAATATTTGTCTTGCTAGGATTGAGTTGAAGCCCTCTGTTATTACTGATCTTGTTAACTTTATCAATAATTTGTCCTAGTTCTTCTTTGTCATTACAGACGAGTACGGTATCATCAGCATGCTTCAGATTACTGATCAATCTGCCACCTATCCTAATTCCTGTCTTGAGCTTATCTTCACACATGATGCCCTTTGCATGTATACTAAATAATTGAGGAGAAAGTAAACATCCTTGCCTAACTCCTTTTCCCACCTGAAGCCAATCAGTCAATCCAACACCTGTTCTTACCCTGGCTTCTTGCTACCTGTACAAGTTGGCTATCAATCTGATAATGTGTTAAGGAAAACTCATTCTTTTCATTACTTCCCACAGTTTCACATGCTGAACACAGTCAAAAGCTTTAGAGTAGTCTAAGAAACCCATTACCAGAGGGAGTCTGAATTCTTTATATTTTTCTATGATCCAAAGCAAAGGATCTGATCTCTGGTGCCTTACCTTTCCTAAAACCTTCTTGTTTTAGCCTCAACTTTGGCCTCAATCCTATTTAGCATGATCTTCAATAAAATTTTGCTTGCATGAGATATTAAACTAATAGTTCTTGCAAGCCTTCATATCTCCCTTCTTATGTAGTAGTATGAAAACTGACTTCCTCCAGTCTCTAGGCCATGATCCTGTCTCCCATATTCTTGTAATCAATCTATGAAACACTCTTATCCCCCATCTCCCGTGGCCTTAATCCCCTGTGGGATTCCATCTGCACCTAGGGCCTTATTGCTGTTAAGCTGCTTAACTGCTCTTTCAACTTCATGCCTAAGTGGAAGGATTCTAAATCAAATTTTCATGGTGATAGGGCTCCTCCAAATTTTCTTTATTCACTCTGTTGTACAGTTCCTCAGTATTCTTTCCATCTGTTTTTGATTTCCAATTCTTCTGTTAGGAATTCTCCATTTGGGCTTAAACTTGTGCTTTAGATCACAAACTAAATAAAACATCCTTTTGTAATTGTGCCTCCTCATCTGAAACTCAATCTCTTCACATTTATTAGTATAGAACTTTTCCTTGTCCTGCTTGATGGCTCTTCTGACTTCTCTATGTTGACTAAGATATTAAACAATTAGTCCAAAAAATTATTGATAATGACATTAGTTTTCCAATTACTGAGCATACAGCAAGGAATTGCATTTCTTACTATAGGTAACTGAAAGCAGCTATGAATACAAGGTAATCTACTTAAACTTAAATGTTTACCTCAGCTTGAAGGATTATCACACCTTGTAATGGATATGATGGCCGACTTGCACTTCTTATCTGTGTTCTTTCAACAGATAGTATGTATGTATTGTATTCAGGTTTTGCTGTGTGTGTGTGTGTGTGTGTGTGTGTGTGTGTGTGTGTGTGTGTACACACACATATATTGAGGGATGAATTGTTGTCTTATTTGTGTTGTCTAGTTTCTGTTTAGAGAACTTAGGTTTAGACTTAGGTACATAAGTAGATGATCTTTTGTGATTATTATTGTGGCTTTGTTGCCTCAAGCTTTCTGAAGAATTAGACTGATATTTTTTTTTATTATTAATTTAAAACTTGACTTTAAAGGAATGCGGAGAACCGACCAGGGCTTCTGACCTAATGTCCAATCCTTACATTCTCGTGGTGCACCCTGTTAGGTATCTATCTGGATACTGAATGAACGAGGATGGGCTGGCAATTTGGGATTTAGCCAACCAAATTGTATTCTTATTGACTTAAACCACAATATAAATGATGGCAAAACATGATAGTATTTCATGCCGGCTGGGGACATCGTCTGGTTAAACAAGGACCCCGTTGTTTTCACCAGGGAACCAGGGTGAATAGTGAAAAGTCAACTACTGGAACAAATCCTAAAACACAGCCCAACTCAATATCACCAGAGTTCAAGATCGGCACTATCAACATAAGAAGCTTGAATGGCAAAGAAATGGATCTAGTTCAGGAATTGGATAAGTATCAGATCAATATAATAGAGGTGAACTGAAACAAAAAAGACAAAAATTGGTGAGATCTTTCTGATCAGTAAATACAAAATGTTATATTCAGAATGACAATTAAGGAAAAGGAGTAGCCATAGTATTCAACACTAAATACGAGGTTAATCTTCTTGCATGGCAGGCAATTTCAAGTAGATTGGTGTGGGCAAATATCAGAATGGGGAACTGGACAATGAGACTTATTTTTTCCTATGGTTCCACAGAAGACAAAATGAAAGAGTTTGTGAACAGGAACCAAACCTTGGAGATTCAGTGGCAAGCCCTGAAGAAAACATTGATTGATTCAGCCAGAGAGGCATGCGGTAAGGTTATCTGCAAGGATAAAAAAATCCGAGCCCTATGGTGGATACAGGAAGTTAAAGAGGCAGTGAAGGAAAATAAGAAAGCATATCAAAAGCTCCTGGCAAATAAGTCAGCTTGTGGCCTTAGAGAATACAGAGACAAACGTAAGAAACCTAAACACTGTGTAAAACTAGCTAAACAAAAGTCATGGGAAAACTTTGGTAAGAACATAGAAAATAAATATCAAGAAGGTGACAAGATATTCTGGAGGTTGTTGAAGAAACTTAGAAATGGAGGCAAGAGTACTGTAAAAGAAATTATTATTATTACCCCAAGACCTCATGGTGTCAAAGACTCATCTGGGAGGTCCTTTTATCACACACACATCTCATCATACCGTGTCTTAAACACACTCAAACTCCTTGCAGACACCACACTCTCAGGCAAGGCAACGCATTCCAATCATTCACAACTCTGCACGAAAAAAACCTGCCTCTCACTCCCCTACTCACACCCTCTTTATACAGTTTCCAGGGATGACCTCTGGTTCTCCCCTGATCTCCCACTATTCTCTGTAGAACTTCTCCACCATTGATCTTATAGCAACCCCTTACCAAATTGTAGGTCCTATCATATCTCCCCTCTTCCTCCTCTCAACCAGACTCTGCAAATTACATCTTCTCAATCTTTCCTCCTCATACTCAACATTCCAGAGGTCAGAAACTACCTTAGTCAGTCACCTTTGGACCCTTTCCAACATCTCTTCATCCTTCTGAAAACCCGGTGACCAAATCTGGGCACAATAGTCCATGTGTGGTGGCCTAATCAAAGCCTTATACAATGGAACAA
This sequence comes from Typopeltis vanoorti, assembly GCF_054136105.1. Lineage (NCBI taxonomy): Eukaryota > Metazoa > Arthropoda > Arachnida > Uropygi > Thelyphonidae > Typopeltis > Typopeltis vanoorti. The sequence goes on along the minus strand of NC_143573.1, from coordinate 78,161,436 downwards.
GAATCTCCCTACTTCTACATGTCAGTGTCCTTTGCATCATTCCCAGAAGCCTTTGTGTTGTCTTCACAATTTTGGCGATGTGTTCCCTAAATTTTAGATCCTTATCCACTATCACTCCCAGATCTCTTATTTCCTCTACCTCCAACAATATATTCTCACCAAGCATAAATTCTGCATCCCATCTTTGTTTTCCAAATTTTAAAACCTTACATTTTGCAACATTGAACTCACATCCTCATTTCCGTGCCCAATCACTCAATCTATTCAAGTCTTCCTGTAAGGCCACAACATCTTCACTACACTTCATGGTTCGTCCCAACTTTGCATCATCTGCAAACAACTGAATATCTCCATCCAAATCTTCACCTATATCATTAATATACAAGTTAAACAGACCCCTGAGGTACTCCACTAGTGACTTTCCTTTTCCTGGATATTGCTCCCCCATGCACAACTTGTTGATACCTATCAGATAGCCAGTCTCCAATCCAATGCACCAATCTAATATCCAACCCTATCTGCTCTAGTTTGACTGTCAACCTATCATGAGGTGCTCTATCAACCTATTATGAGGTGCTCTGTGAACACAGAGGTGTGAGGCCAAACCAGGAAAAACAGGATCATACCACTATCTCTGAAATTTCATAGTTGGGGGTCACGCACTCTGGTTAACGATGTTCACTGAACATCCAACACACCCATCCATCTCCTTGGCAGAGGGTGTAGCGAGATTCGTTGCTCCATAATACAGTTTTCCAATCTTCAACATCCCAATGTGCAAGGTCTTTGCACCACTGCGGATGATAATGCATGTTGGTTGAGGTAATATGGGGACTTGCATGGAAACTCATGCTGTGAGCCTCAGTATGTTTTTGTGCAGATTTGTGTTCCTGTTGATGCCCAGAACTCCGCTTTCAATGTGGCAGCCAACGATGCCAGTTTTTACATATTATTCTTCATAGCACTATGTCCACATTCAGTGAGTGTGGTGGGTCATCCACTGTGGGTAGCACTTGCAGTGGACTTCCTGCACTTCCATTTCAGTGCAGCATCACTGCTTATTAACCTGGGATGGCCTAATTTGGCAACAGATATGCCTGCAACATGGCACCCCTATCACAATGCCTTTTTCAAACTCTGTCAGTTCCCTTCTCACAGCCTTTTCAGTGTGTGTGTGTGTGTGTGCATGCATGCATGCATACATACACTGCTTGCAGAGAAGTCAATGGACACCCCCCCCCCATGCACAAGGTACATTGTGATATGTAATGAGGCTTGTGTTTGTCCTAATTGCACTCACGCATAGACCTACACTTTTTACCGTGTAGGCATTCGAAACCAAAATCCTATGGAATAGGATTCCACCAGCCCCGTGAACACAGGCTACAGTCATAGGATACCTCCACATTACTCCTTATTCCTGGAGGTATCCTAAGACTGTAGCCTGTGTTCACTGGACCGGTTTGCCTGCTTGCTGGATGAAAAACCCCAGATAAACTGTGGGGAAAAACCCTGCTGCCCATGCCCAAGATTGGCTAACTTGGCTATGGCTGAGGAAGATCCTTGAGTTCGATTCCCGTCGATGACGGGAATCAAACCTAGGACACTCCTTCCCCAGGCATATGGTTGCGAAGTGCATAGCCACAAGGCTAACCTCACGGACCTTGTGTTTTTGGTCAGTATAAATTGGAGGAATGTGATGCTCCCAAATTGTTGACAAATTGGGCCATCCCAGGTCAACAGTCAGTGATACCATTATGTGATGAAAGCACAGGGTGTCAGCTGTCTGCGGTGGATGACCCACCACACTCACGAAATGTGACTGTAGCGTTCTATAAAGATAATATGCAAAAACCACCATATGTCGCCGAGCACATTGAACGAGGAGTTCTGGGCATCAACTGGAGCATAGAGTTTCCATGCAAGTTCCACATTACCTACATTAAGAAAAGGTTTATTAAACAGATTATTGTTTACTGCAAATATCTCAGCTTCTCTACCAGCTTGATTGGTGGAATTTAAAAAAAAAAAAAAAACCAGTTGGAGTCGTGGACATTAAAGTTGGTTGGATTGTAGGAAATCAAGGTTCAAGAATAAGAAATCAGAGAACATACTGATTTTCAAAATTAGGGGAGTGGTAAAGACAGATGATGAATGATACATAATGGCGAAAGGAAATGTTGAGCCAGAGAATGTCAAAAACAAGATATTTCAGATTTGGAATCCTCTAGCAAGAAATATTAGACCCTTCAAAAACACTTTCTTTTTGGCAAAATAAATAATACAGAGTGTAATACAGAGAGTTAAGATGCACTGTGGTTGTTGAGCTGCTATTTGGGATTTGTCAAAAAAACAGGTCTGTTCTTGGATATCTGTAGATTGGAGTGCACATCATTTAAGTTTGAGTTTATATTGCAAATGTTAGTGAAGTAGATGAGGACATTTTCTGTTATTATTTTATAAGTTTTTGAAGTATTTTTTTATTTATTTTAAATAAGCAGATGACACTGCATTTAATTCCAGAAAGCATCTTGTCTCCATGCTCCATTGTGCTCCTACATGTCGGGCATGTCTATGGTGGAGAGAACCTCCCAATCATGATACTGGTCTATTTCCTCTTTCATCTTTTCTAAGCTTTTCATCCTGTCCTCCAAACTTCAAATCTCTGTCCACTATAACCTACAACCTCGTCAGTTTCCTGCAATCCAGTACCATCATTATGATGCAAATTATGTTATTTTAATCCCAAAGTGCATTGCCTTACATTTTGCAACATTAAATTGTCAACCATTGTCCTTTGCCCATGCTGCCAATTTATTTAAATCATCCTGCAGGATATCTACATCACCTTCATTAACTATAGCTCTCATCAGTTTTGCATCATCAGCAAACATCTGAATATTCCTCTCTCCCACTTAAATCATTCTCTGTGTCCTTAATATACAAATTAAAGAATAGCGGCCCTAGCACAGTACCCTCAGTCACCACTAGCTACTCTCATTTGACTTGATCCCACTCCACCATATACAACTTGCTGATGTCTATCAGTCAGCCACCTCCATGTCCATGCCACCAGCTTCATATCCATTCCCATTTGCTCCAACTTATGTAATAGTTTTCCATATGGTATTCTGTCAGATGTCCTGAAATGTCATGGTATAACTATGTCCTTTATCCAATTCTGCAGTCACTTCATTATCATCATCATAAGTTGCATCAGTCTTGGTACTGGTAGCTCAGCAGCAATTTCCTCCATTCCACTCTGTCATTGACTTTCTTCTTAACCTCCTGGTAACTCCTCAAACCCATGTTATCTTTGACTTGGTCAAGAAAGCTTTTCCTTGGTCTGCCTCTTCTTCTTTCCCCCTCTATTTTGCCTTCAGTTATTCTTTTCACAAGTCCATGTCGAAGTATATGTCCAAACCACCTATCCCTTCTAATTTTGATCGATTTTATTAGAGTTCTTTTTTTGTTTATCTCTCTCTCTCTCTCAGGACTTGTTGGTTTGATTTTTTTTCTGTCCATTTTATTTTGTTCATACGATGCCAGTACCACATTTCAAAAGCCTCCAATCTTCTTACATCTTCTCTGTCTAGAAGCCAGTTATTTAGAATCCACTTCATTATAAAAGTGTGAATAAATTACTAAGACAGGACCTACCTTTCACATAACCATGTGCCCATCATAGAATGTATTCCTATCCACCCATTCCTGAATTTTACCTTTAACTGACTTTTCAGAATACTTTAACTACCACTCCTGAAATACTAATTGGTCTGTAATTTGTTGTTTCTGTCTTGGAGCTACCCTTTATGTAATTGAATTATCTTTACCCTATTTCCAGTCCTTTGGAACTCTGCCAGATCTGAGATTTAAATTAAACAACTTCATCATCACACTACCGAATCCAGTTCTACTGCTGTATTCACAATGATATTTTTCAATATGCTTGAGCACCTTCAGTTTGTTGGCCGCAATACCCTTGAAAGGTTGATCATTTAGTAGTTCAACTACTTCTTCAGCTTCTGTTTCTTTCCTACCCTACCATTAGCACTGAGTAAAGTTATCCTTCCATAATTATTCTTTTTCTTATTTGTTATTTGTTATAGATCATATAATACTAGGAAAATTAAAGAAACAATAGAAAACAATAGTAATATGAAGGTCCTAAGATGAACATTATCAGTTGGAACAAAGGAAATAGCTGCTGTAAGAGGAAAAAATGGTGAACTTATAAAAAATAGAAATGCAATAATCAAAAGAATTCAGGAATTTTATACTGAACTCTATGAAGACAAAGACCGGGACATCCAAGAATCATCTATGGATAATTCGAGTGAGGACGAACATGATGCCTCTGAGATCTTACAAGGTGAAGTGGAAATGGCACTGCAGGAAATGAAGAATGGAAAGGCCCCAGGAGAAGATGGAATTATGGTAGACTTCTTAGAACTGGGAGGAAGCCATCAAACAGCTGACTAAACTCTTGAATGAATGCCTAAAACAGAGAAAAATTCTGAAAAATTGGAACAATTCACTTCTAATATTAATTTTTAAAAATGGCAATAAGGAAGAAATTAAAAACTACAGACCTATATACTCCCCACCATATATAAAGTTTTCACAAAAATTATAAATAATAGAATAAAATCTAAAGTAGAGGGAATGCAGTCCTGTGAACAAGCTGGATTTAGAAAGAATTACAATATTTTGACCATATTCACACATTAAGACAACTCATTGAAAAATCAATTGAATACAATAAACCTATCTGGCCTATATAGACTATGAAAAAGCATTTGATTCAGTTAAAACATCTGCAACACGAAAAGCACTTGAAACCCAGGGAACTGAGAAACCGTATATTGAAACACTAAAACATATTTACAATAATGCAACTTCTGTAATTAAATTATATACAAACAGTGAAAAGTTCCCAATACAAAAAGGCATCCAGCAAGGAGACACCATATCTCCCAAATTATTTACAGCTGCACTAGAGGAAGTCTTTAGAAGCCTTGATTGGGAAACAAAAGGAATAAACGTAAATGGAGAAAGGCTGCATCATCTGAAATTTGCAGATGATATTGTCCTGATAGCAGATAACCTTGAAGATCTGGAAGAAAGGTTAAATCAGCTAAATGAAGCCTGCAGAGAAATTGGATAAAAAATAAATAGAGAAAAAACAAAAATAGTGATGAATAAATACATAAACCATATAACTATCAAAGTTGAAAACCATGAAATAAAACAAGTTACTTCATATGTATATTTGGGCCAATTGTTATCCTTTGAGGAGTGCCAAAGAAAAGAGATTGAACGAAGAATTCACCTTGAATGGATAGCTTATGGGAAAATGAGAGAGATATTCAGAAGTGATATCCCTATGAGTCTAAAAAGGAAAGCTTTCGACCAGTGTATATTTCCTGTCCTAACATATGGAGGAGAAACATGGACTTTAAGCCCTAAACAAAAAGCTGAGAACAACACAACATCGCATGGAAAGAAGTATGCTAAAAATAACATTCAGAGATAGGAAGACAAATATCTGGATAAGATCTTAAACAGGTGTCATAGATATGGTAAAATACATTAAACAGGCTTAGTGGAGATGGGCTGGCCATATTGTCAGATGCAGTGATGGGAGATGGACTAGAAAAACAACAGAGTGGAGACCAATGGATGGAGCAAAACCGAGAAGAAGGTGGAGAGATGAACTGGAACAAATTGCAGGAGTGAGATGGATGGGAGAGGCAGAAAACTGAGTGATCTGGAAATTCATGCAGGAGACCTTCTTCAACCTTCTGGACAGAACCAGAAGGTTGAAGAAGCAGAAGAAAGTTATCCTTCCATAATTATTCTTTCTCTTATTTGTTACTTTGTAAAAAAAAAAAAAACTCCTTTGGATTTACTTTGGCATGCTTAGCTAATTTTCTCATAATCTGGCATAACTTTCCTTACTGTAATATTCATCCTTCATGCCTGTGCTTTATATTGCTCATTTGAACATGTTGGTCACTTTTTGTTTGTTTATATTCCCTTCACAAACTTCTCTATTTTTGCAGCTCTGCTTCATGTTGCTCCCCATCCGTTTAACACCTACTAAGTAATTTAACCTCCTGACCCTGGGTATGCAGTCTGATACTGCCTTTCTCAAACAGTCCCTGACTGCTTTCCATGCACTATCATTCTTTCTTTGTAACTTCTTATGCCATGGCACCTGCTTCAAGTTGCCACCTAAGTTTGTTCTTGATTGAGAATTCACAAGTTGAGCAACCTCCCAAAACAAGACTTCATGGTCACTTTCCCTGACCGAAGGTAGAGTTGCTACTGTAGTGGTGGATAGATCTTCTGATAATGCTACGAAATTCAACATTCTCAAACTCCTGGTTCCCTTCATCACATGTTGTTTCAGGTAATCTTTCCTTACTAACTGTATAAATTCCATTTCCATCTTGCCATGTGTCCTTTCCTCCTTCCAATTTACATCCCCATACTTGAAGCTATCCATGATAATTGCTTGGCCTGCATTCATTGTGCTAATCTGCCAATGCATAGCATCCTCATCTTCCTCTGGACTCCTCCCCTCCCCCCAATCAGCAGTATATTTCGGTATCCTCCTTGCACCAGATAGCCTCAAATGAACCATCTCTCTCTAAAATCCTCCTTAACTTCCACTTTTGATGGTCGAAGTGTTTTCAGCTATCATTAGTAATACCCACCATCCATGTCCTATTCCCTCTCTCATTTCTGAAATGCAATAATCCTTAAATTCTATTCCTGTAATTATTGCTGACAATTTTTGACCAAGTCAAGCTAACCAATGCCAAAAACTTCCCTTCTTTATTTCTGATATTTCTGGCATTTGTGCACATTTCCAATTTCTTTAGGCCAACAGTTACCCTTGCATAATGTTACTAGCAGCATATTCAGATTCAAATCCTGGGAAACTGACACCCCATCTGTTCATGATCATTTTTGCACTTACACTTGTGTTCCAGGAGTGGCTAGAAACGTGCTTGATTGCATTCCCCACCCTTATACCTTTAAATTCCTCGAATTTGCACTTCCAGTTGAACAATTTTCTCTAAACATCTAACTCCAAAACCATTCAAATGCAGTCCATCAAGCACATTCAAGTCTTTTCGTCCATTAAATTCACTCCTTACGTCTATAAACTGCACACCATTCTTTCTGCAGAATCCTTCTACTCATTGACTTATTAGCAATCATGGCCCTTCTTCTTAATTTTCTCCTATCACACTAATGCAGTTACTTTTTCATTCTATATTTTTGCTTCTTTCCTAAAAGAATGGAAAACAACTGTCAAAGGTGGAGTTAAACTAACAAATAATATACAGCTATATGCAATACTTTATGCAGATGATCAAGTTCTAATTTCAAATTCAGAAGATAAATTCCAAATTGCAACTAACCATTCATTTTAGAAATTATGGACTTTACAACCATGTTATAAATAACTCTTTTAATATTCCGACGTTTCGATCTTCATATCAAGATCCTCATCTAGGGCATATACAAATATACAGGACAAGCTAAGTTACATTACATACTGTAAGCTAAAGAAACAATGAATTGATCACAAGTTATTCTATCGGCATGACCTCTATTGAAAAAAAAAAATTATTTATAAACTACATCATAACCGTGTGCTTAACCGTGTAACACTAAAAGAAAGAAGAATGCAACTAATTATCTAAATGAAATAGCAAAAAAAAAAAAAAAAAAAATTAAAATTAAAATCTCTGAAACAAAAGCTATGGCAATGTCACCATTCAGAAAGTCAAAATTATGCCTAACAAAATAATAGAACAAGTTACAGAATTCAAATACTTGGGGAAATATAATCTCGCAATACAATTCTATTTACAATAGAATGAATGGCATGACTAAAGAAACTGAATTAAGATTACATGATATGACCTCTAAAACATATCTGAAATTTGGAAGTGAAACTTGGATTCTAAAACAAAGAAACAGACAAAGATTGGAAGCAGCACAGATGAAGTTTCTAAGACCTCTCCTGGGACTCTATCTAATAAAGGATGAATAACAATAGGATTCCCAAATTAGCATATAAATATAAACCTACAGGAAGAAGAGACTGCAGACATCCAAGATTAAGGTGGAAAGATCATCTTCAAGCAGGAACAGGACATAAAAAGCCTATACCTGAAGTGCTCAGACGACGACGATTTTTGCTTCTTTCATCATTATATATTCTCACCTTCCAAATCATTTGTGCCTCCCAAAATAGTCAATTCTTTCACTTCCTTTTACAAATTAATGGCTTCATTAACATCTTTGATCTTTGCACCTGGGAAACATTCTTTCATCACTTCCTCATTAAGTACACTCGCCCCTTACCATGGAATCTGCATACAATGCCTTCTCCTTCCTCTCAGTTTTTTGCACTTTTATACTTTTCCATTCACATTTTCTTTCATTCTGTCTCCTGCTGTACCACACACCAATTGTTTCTCCAGTTGCTTGAGCTCACATTTTGTCTTCTGAAAGACTATACATAAAATGCCATTTCTCTCCTCACTGTTTCCTCGCCATCCATGTTATTTTCAGCCACTTCTTTCATATTGTCATTTGTATTTTACATCATTTACTTCTTCCACTATATTTTCTACAACACTTTCACTATCCTGTGTTACATCATTAATATTAATTACTTCATTCTCCTGCCTTCAACATGATTCACATTTCTGGCACTCACTCATGAAGCATTTTTGAGCCTCTCTCTTTACTTTCACACTACAAACTATTTACTCTTGGCAGTGAGTACATTGAATACACACTATATCACTTGAAATCTCTCATATTGAAATCATTGAATATCAAAGTCTTGGCTACAGTTTTATGGAAAAATCAAGAAGATATTATATAACTTTTTTGTAGATAAAGTAGTTTTCATAAAATTTTAATGTTTTATTTTGATGTCCTATTTATATTGTATAGCATTCATTAAATATTGGTAAAAATTGATGACTTTATAGTATATGATATATGCACAAAACATCATATTCTTTATCTTATTCCTGCATTTTTTTTTTTTTTTTACTTTATATTTAGAATCACTCAGTGACAGTGAAGAAAGTAAAAGCAGTAGTAGACCAGAAAGATGTAAGATATGGTTAATTATTTGTATTATACTTATTTTGAAATAAGCCAAATTACTTTTACTTTGAAAAGGTGGAATAGTATGCATGCTTCATGCTGGAAAAGAATTGAATAATTTAAAAAGTTTTTCATTTTTTAAATTATGTCATGTGGTGAGTCAGTATGGAGATAGTAGAGTTTTCTCTCTTAATGTTTGTGCATTAGTTTAACACATCAATTTAATAGAGGTGATATACTGGTTTCATAGCCTTAGTTTAGATTACACTGTTTAGATTCAAATTGAACAAACTAACTTCTCATCTTTCTCTATGCTTTAGAACAGCATTACACATACTGCTCCCAAGGATTATAACCTCGGGAAAGGTATGCATCATCAGCAGGTTCTTCCTTCTTTCATGTTGACTACATGCCCACACATGACTGTGAATTGCTATAGCTTTTACAACAGTGGGATTTATTGAAGGGGGGGGGTGTACTTTGGTATATTTCTAAGTAGCCAGCTAATCAGTCATTGTGGAGCAAAAGGAAATAGGATGGACACACTCACTCATGATCATCATTATTATTATTATTATTATTATTATTTAGGCTTTCAAGGAGTCAAAAGACTCATCGCAGGAGGGCCTTCCTAGGAAACACAAGTCTATCAAGACCCATCGTGGGAGGTCCCTCCTACGAAACACAACACAAAGTCTATCATACCACTCCTTAAACTCATTGACCATTCTTGCTCTCACCACTGTATCAGGCAATGCATTCCACGGTTCAACCACCCTCCATGCAAAGAAACCACTCCTCACCCTCTTGCTCACAGTTTCCTTTCATAACTTCCAGGGATGGCCCCTTGTCATCACTCCTTCCCACTGTTCAACCAAGCAAAAGAATTCTCCAGTGTCAACCCTGTAACCACCTCTCAACAGTTTAAAAGTCTCAATCATATCACCTCTCCTTCTTCTATCCACCAAACTCTGCAGTCCACATTCCCTCAGCCGATCCTCATAACTATCCTTGTACAGTCCTGAAACCATCTTTGTCATCTGTCTTTGTATCCTTTCCACAGTTCATTTATCCCCTTCAAATCCTGGAGACCAAATCTGAGAACAATAGTCCAAGTGTGGTCTGATCAGAGACTTATACAACAGAATGATAACCCTCTTATGTCTGCAGGTCAGTGTCCTTCTCATAATTGAAGCAATCCTCTGTGTTACCTTCACCACCTTTGCAATATGTCCCCTAAACTTCAGGTTTCTATCAATCATCAACCCCAGATCTCTTGTCTCCCCTACTTCCTCCAGTATAACTCCTCCCTTAGAGTATGCAGCATCCCATCGATGTTTCCCAAACCTTAAGACCTTATATTTTGCTGCATTAAACTGATAACCCCCATTCATTTGCCCATCTATCTAGCTTATTCAAATCCTCTTGCAGGGCTACCACATCTGCACTATTACTAATAATTCTTCCCAGCCTCGCATCATCCGCAAACAACTGAATATCCCCTTGCAATCCACTGGCAATGTCATTGATATAAAGGTTAAACAATATAGGTCCCAGTAGTGAGCCCTGTGGGACCGCACTTGTAACCCTCTGCTTCCTTGAAACTGCCCCACCATACCCAGCTCTCTGATACCTATCGGACAGCCAATCCTGAATCCAGTTGACCAACCTGACATCCAAACCCATGTGCTACAACTTAAATATCAGCTTATCATGTCACCCTGTCAAATGCCTTTGCTAAATCCAAGAAAATGGCAGTATATGCCTTTCCCTTGTCTACTGCTCTTGTAACTTTATTATAAAATGCTAGCATATTACTAAAACAAGAGTGCCACCTCACAAATCCATGTTGACTCTCACAGATAACATTATCCTCATCTGCCCAATGTTGTATACAGTCCCTAACTAATTTCTCCAAGATCTTAACAACTACTGATGACATACAAACTGGTCTATAATTAGACACTTCCAGTCTGCTACCACCCTTATGCAATGGCACTATCTTACCTTCCTTCCGTTCCCTGGGCACCTTTCCCAGACTTTCATTGAAAAGCCAGGTCAAAAGAGCTGTCAGTTCCTTAGCACATTGTCTAAAAACTCGTGGTGAAACACCATCCAGTCCCACAGCTTTACTGACATCCAGAGTACTCAGTATTTGGAACACGTTCTTCTCCTGCACCTCTAAACCTCAAATCTGCCCTATCCCTCTAGTATTAAAATTTACTCCTCCAGGATGAAATACACCAATAAAGTGTTCATTGAACAATGTCAATATGTCCTCTGCATCAGTCACTCTGTTCGCATTTTTATATCACAATGTCATTCTTTCTCAACCATTTCTCCTCCTACTGGCCACATAGCTAAAAAATTCTCTAGGATTTTCTTTGGATCTTAAGGCCAATCTCCTTCTCATATTCCAGTTTCACCTTCCTTACCATACTAGTCACTCTCCTGGCCTGTGTCTTATATTCTTCATACATCTGCTCCTCACCTGTCCTTATATCTCTTCCATAGCCTCTTTTTCACATGGTGCTCCTGTTTAATATTGTTTGTCATCTACTGTACACCAAATTGTGTCCTCTTCTTCACTTATAGAATACAGCTTACTATTGCTGCTAACAAATATTCCTTCACAATTTCCCAAGCACTAATGATATCCCAGCCTTCCAATTCCTCCTCCATGAAACTTCCCCAAGTTGATGTCTAAGACTATTATAATCACCTGCCTTATAATTCCACATATGTTCCTGTTCTCTTTGACACTCTTGCATGTCTATTCATCTTCCAAGTCAAAACCACATGGTCACTCTCTCCAACTGGTGGGAGAGATGTCATCTCAGTTATTATCAACTCTTCTGATGCTATGACCAAATCCAAAACTTTTGAACCTCTTGTTCCCTCTATTACATGTTGCATAAGATATTTGACCCTCAAGAATTCTAGAAATTCCATACCCGTATTGCTACATGCATCTTCCTCTCCACAATTTATACTGCTGTAGTTAAAATCTCCCATAACAATCATTCTTCTTGCACTTACCAAGCTCAACTGTCTAAACATCTCCTGGTCTCCACCCTCTGTGCTACTTGGTTTGTAGCAGTACCCCACTAAATATCCCGTATCCTGTCTTGCCTATCTCTACCTCACATTATATGCTTTGCAAAATCATTAGTGTCACTATCTTCCAAAGCCTCCACTCTTAGAGGACATAAGTCGTCACTTATCATAAACAGTACTCGACCACCACACTTTTCCTTTCTATCCTTTGGAAAAATGCTGTACCCTGCTACTTCTATTCCTGTTATTATATCCTCTTCTGTCAGTGCCGCCAATTCCTTTTCTTTATTCCGAATACTCCTGGCATTAGCATAAAGCATAAAAATGCCACTATTTTATACTCGGCATTATCCCCTCTAGACTCCACTGGGCTCAGCGCTACCTGACCCCCTTCTCCCAAGTACCCTTTCCCACAAGAGGCCACCCCTGCTACCATCCACCTTGGGCATTCTAGTTTCCCTGCATTGACACACTGACTCGTTCAGAACAGCAATCTCTCCAGATGCCTGCATTCTTCCTGGCATTAGCATAAAGCATAAAAATGCCACTATTTTATACTCAGCATTATCCCCTCTAGACTCCACTGGGCTCCACAACAGCAATCTCTCCAGATGCCTGCATTCTTCCTGGCATTAGCATAAAGCATAAAATCTCTCCAGAGATTTTATGCTTTAAAAAAATCTCTCCAGATGCCTGCATTCTTCCTGGCATTAGCATAAAGCATAAAAATGCCACTATTTTATACTCAGCATTATCCCCTCTAGACTCCACAACAACAATCTCTCCAGATGCCTGCATTCTTCCTGGCATTAGCATAAAGCATAAAAATGCCACTATTTTATACTCAGCATTATCCCCTCTAGACTCCACTGGGCTCAGTGCTACCTGACCCCCTTCTCCCGAGTACCCTTTCCCACAAGAGGCCACCCCTGCTACCATCCACCTTGGGCATTCTAGTTTCCCTGCATTGACACACTGACTCGTTCGGAACAGCAATCTCTCCAGATGCCTGCATTCTTCCTCATTCAAATGCAAGCAGTCTCTCGCATACAATTCCTCTCTGTCCTGAAATGCTCTCCGAGCATCCACATATTCCAGTCCTCTCTTCTGACACATTCTAGCTATTATGTTATTCAATATTACTGCTCTTCTGCTCAGCTCGTCACAATCATACCTAGGCAACATGCACACTATCTTTCATCTCTGTTTCTTCTTTCATACTACCTTAAGCAAGAATCGCATATCTCTCGGTGCCCAATTTACATTACTTCTCAAGTCATTTGTTCCTACCATTACAATCATCTCATCTACCCTTTCACCCCTCTTAATTCCCATGGCCACACTTTCTATTGTTCCTCCAGGCAAACACTCCTCACGCATCCTATCTTGCACACCACGGATCATTGAGTCACCATACATTACACCTCTTAACATTCTCTCTCTCCTACTGTTTCCATTCTCTCCTCTTCTATCATTCCCATAACTCTCTCTCTCATTCCCTCTCTTCCACTTATCCTATTCATCCTATTCTCTCCTCTTCTATCATTCCCATAACTCTCTCATTCCCTCTCTTCCACTTATCCTATTCTCTCCTCTTCTATCATTCCCATAACTCTCTCTCATTCCCTCTCTTCCACTTATCCTATTCTCTCCTTTTCTATTGTTCACATAACTCTCTCTCTTCTACTGTTCCCATTTGCTCCTCTTCTATCATTCCCTGTCTTCTACTGTTTCTATACTCTCCTATTCTATCATTCCCAAATCCCTCTCTCCTACTGCTTCTATACTCTCCTCTTCTATCATTCCCAAACCTCTCTCTCATTTTCTCTCTCCTACTGCTTCTATTCTCTCCTCTTCTATCGTTCCCAAAACTTTCTCTCACTCCTACTCTAATTCGCCTTGCATACATCTCTTCCATTCTCCTAATCTCATCTTTCCTACATCTCATCTCGTTCACAAGATCTTCCACCTCCTCTTTCAGCTCACCTATCCCTCTCTGCAAGTTAGTCACTCTTACTTGCCATTCATTTACCCAATCAAAACTATCTCCGTAACTCAAGCCTTCCACACTCCTGACTCTTATTTTCTCATTCATACTTCACCTGTCATTCTCTCCTATCACATTACTTCTCTCCCATTCATCATTCTCTCCTATCACATTACTTCTCTCCCATTTGTCATTCTCTCCTATCACACTACTCATCCCTCAACATTCATTTCCCATCCCTGAAGCAATCATGTATTGTCTAGGAACAGAAGAAATTCTTAGGTATTTTTTCAGCTGAGGGAAAGGTAACTTGTATCAAATAAAGATAGCATTTTTATGCACTGTTTGTGATTAGGATGGGATAACTTGGAGTTGCCAATTCTTATTCAACCATCATAAATAGACAAATCTTACAATACCCACAATTATGATAAATATAATGCATATAGATGGTATGAGTTGAGTTACTCTTGTTCCAATTGGGCCAGTACATTCCAATCTGGAGTTACAGCTTCTGAGGGACCTTTTTCAAGGTTTCTCAGAAACTCCTTGAATAGCATGTGACTTCATGATCATCAGAATGTAGTAATCTACCATTTATCTGATCTTGCATGTCAGCTGACTTCGGATACAGCACCATGTAATTTTACTTCAATTATTAGAACTTGCTGTTTTGAAATTAAGGGTCATATAAACAGTAGATTACTATATCTCTATTTGTTCTGTTCACTTTTCAACTAAAGAAATAAAGATTCATCATCAGATTTATAACTACTCATTTCAAAAATAAATATGATTCATCTGAGAATTCAGTTTACTTTAGAAGAAAAAGAGGGAAAAAAAAACAATCAACTAGCTTTTTTTTAGATATTTTAATTCTTCATCAACCAGATAGTAGTTTTCAATTTTCTGTTTTTAGAAAATAAACTCATACTCTTCATTATATCCATGCTAATTGTCATCATCATCATCAAAAGACTAGAACTATTGAAACCTTGTTTATATCATGCCCCTAATTGTTGAAGACCTTTTTATAACAAGAATTGAATTGCTTTTATGAAAAATGGCTTTAACAGATCTTTTATTAAGAAAGTCTTTAACAACTTTAGACAACCAGTCTCTATATCTTCTGAAGATATCACCCAGATTCTATTCCTTAGATTATATTAAAGGGATTTTTGAACATAATAAATTTAGTTTAATCCTTTATCCAAGTGTGAGCAAACAAAGTTTGCACCTGAAAGTATCTTCAGGACTGGGGTAAGGTGGTGCAACACCAGGGCGACTCCTTGCAAAGGTGGAGCAAGCTACTATCAGTCCTATCTCAGTATCTCCCATAATGCAAAACACATCTCCTTGTGGATATGTCTAATGTTATGCATTAAAGGAAGGGCCACTACCCAGACTAGTTTCGACCTTTATTGAGGTCTCTTCAGTGGGAGCCAGGCCCAAGTGGAGATACCAGCCAGAAGCGTTAGCAAGGTCATTTCTACGTAACATATAGCTCATCATCATCATCATCAAATTCCTAACATGTACTCTCAAGGGGTGTACAGGATATTATTATAGTACTACATGAAAAATTTACATCATTATTGACTTCCTATCTACAATTTTCCTCCAAATCAGTCTATTACTTGTCAAGACTCCAATATTATCATTATCAGATCTTATATTTCTCTCGTCTGATGGCACATTGTAATGTATCAATCCACCTATATCTTGGTCTTCTTCTGGGTCGTTTTCCTGCCAGCCTGGCAGAGAACACTTGTTTTGCTAATCTTTCCTCGCCCATTCATTTAAGTGACCATACCACTTGAGATTAGCTCTGCTAACGCATTCCTGGATGCTAACAATGTCAAGTTCTTTCCTAATATCCTCGTTTTTAATATGATATTGCCATTGATGCTATCTGTTCACACCTCTAATCTTTCTCAGGACTCTCATATCTGCAGTCTCTAGTCTTTGGTCAAGTGTTTTACTTCTGACCTAGCTCTCAGATCCATAAATTAAAACTGGTTTGAACACTGTCTTGTATACAGCTAATATAGCTAAAGTTCTAAAACCTCTGATATTGTAGTATCCTTCCATTCTATAAGGAAGATTTCTACCTTCCTTTCTTCACCTACAGACAAGCTTTTTCCATTCAACCTTCCAGGTGTCTATAAGATCCTGTGTATTTGTGTTACTTTGAACAGTCTGGCAAATCTATAGCTATCCATTGTGAAGAACATAAATCTTACATCCTACCTGGCATGTACCATGTTCATGCAACTTGTCTTACTTTGGACAAACAGGAAGATCTGAACATCAAGATCACATCTAGCTTATCAAACCTCACAAATCTGGCTTGGCATAACATGAATTGAAATCACTAGCCACAGGATCCAATGGAAAAACATCAAATTGCTGCATGGGTCCATATATTAAAAATTATACAAATATAAGGATTTATATAAAATTGATTTAAAAAGATTTCATAAGGGATACACTTTATCTCTCACATTCACACAAATTTAATTTCAGGAAAAAGAAGTTAACAACAAAACAACGAAAGAGATTCCTTGCTAATACTTTTAAGGAGTATTTCAATTCATAACAACTGCCTCACTATTCCAAAACTGTGGGAAATTGTTATCCTCAGTTGTATTAAATAAAATTGTAATCTCTTATATTTTATTTTTAACTAATTTTAAATATTTTCAGCCCAATAGTTTTAATCCATGAACATGTAACTGTATACATAGAGGGATTCCAATTTAATGGATGTGGTCTACTGTTTTTTTTTTTTTATTCAGTTTCTTATTGTTGTTCGTTGTTTGTATTAATGTCTTACAATATGTAAGATGAAACATTTACATAATAAATTTATTTTTACTGTGGTATACATGTTATTCTATAGTTATAAATCATCCAATATTACATCCAGTACCATGAACTGGAACAGTCTGTCCTAGCAGAACATGCCATCTTGATTAAACATAGTTTTTTTTGGAAGAAAACAATTTTTTTTAAATTGGGAATTTTACTGACCATCTGTTGTCCTATTAACACTACATTCAGGGCTGTTGCCAGATTAGATTGCACCATGAGCCAAACAGTTAAATATCGCTCCTGATGGATTATAAGACAAAAATATAAGAAAATCTCCAATTGCTATTTTGTTTTTATTACAAGAGAAACATTAATGCAAAATGATTACATAATAATATTAATTAAATATTTGCTCTACAGGGGATATCGCACAATAAAACTGTTTATAAGCATTTCTAAATTTAAATTATGAGCTGTGTCTGCCTCTGTCGATATAGTTGCTAGCCAATCTTTCTTGGGTCATTGCTGTTTGCAAATAATTTTTAATCAATTTAAGCTTGTAAAAACTTCTTTCTACAACAGGAATTGTTAGCATAGCAATGGTGCCTACCGCAATATGGCTGAACGAGCGCCCTTATTAAGCTGCACCGTGAGGCAGTCTGCCTCTATGCTACACCCTGTCGACAGTACTGACTACAGTGGTGTTTTTTGAAAATTATTCTTTTATTGTAAATTTATATTGTGTTCCATTATCAGTGTACTGTGGATGCCTGTGATACTTAGGCAAAAATTTCACAGCTAATAAATTTTAAATTAAAGATACCAAGAAATTATATACTTGGTATCCAAGTGTAAGCAAACAAAGTTTGCGCCTGAAGTATCTTTCAGGACTGGGGTGACTCGTGGCAATGGTGGTATAAGTTCTCATCACTTGCCTTAGTATCTGATAATGCAAAGCACATCTCCTTGTGGATCTGTATAATGCTATGTATTAAAGGAAAGATCACTACCTAGACCGGTTTCGACCTTTATTGAGGTCTCATCAGTGGGAACCAGACCGACAAGTGGTGATACTGAGGTGGAAGTAATGGAGAAGTCATATTCCCATATACTAGTTGCCAAAAGGCAACTGATGCAAGTTGATTCCGAGGCAAGTGATGAGAACTTATACCACCTTTGCCACGAGTTGTCCCAGTCCTGAAAGATACTTCAGGCACAAATTTTGTTTGCTTACACTTTGATAATGGATTAAACCAAGTATATAATTTCTTGGTATCTTTAATTTATAATATAACCAAGTGAAAAACTTTCAACAGCTAATAAATTTATTTTATATATAAGTTTAAGTTTCCGTCTTAAATTTTTCTCTGACAATCCTATATGTTTTAAGAGAACTTGCTATGAAATTGACAAAATATCGCATAGCCCAACTGCCTTTTTAATATTCAAAATACATAGCATTCAAAAAATCTGTGTTTTATTAATTTCAAGTCCTTCAACTCTCTCTGTTGGGAAGCTAATAAAGCTTAAAGAAAAA
The DNA here is from genome assembly GCF_054136105.1 of Typopeltis vanoorti. Taxonomy (NCBI): domain Eukaryota; kingdom Metazoa; phylum Arthropoda; class Arachnida; order Uropygi; family Thelyphonidae; genus Typopeltis; species Typopeltis vanoorti. The sequence continues at coordinate 78,142,894 of NC_143573.1, read as the reverse complement.
TATGCAAAAATAGCCATAAAAAGTAATAATGATTATTAACACATTCATATTGGGGTGAGTGGGAAGCTGTTGCCACTGACTTTATCATGATACAGGGTGAGAGGATACACATTCACCCCGTCACGCTTTGCTGTTTGCATATCGGTGGATGGACATCATATCGTGACATGTTTTGTGATTGTAACCAAATCTGCATTGAAAGAGAAATGTGTTTGTTTCAGGATATAATACAAACAATAATTAAGAAGAATTCTCTGTTGGTTGGTATATTTGAATTTATGTTGGTTAACATAAATATGTTAACTAACATTAATGAAAGTCTGCAAACCGAGATAGTGCTACTGCGTACGGGACAACCGACGCACCTACTCAAAGACCACATCGAGTAGGTGAGAAATCAGCAATGTGGTCAGCCAAGGATGTGAAACATGTAGCCACCCTCAACATAAGATCACTATACTGACCTGGAAAATTGCAGTTAGTCCAGGAAAATTTAAAAAGACTGAAATGGAGTATTTTAGGTTTATCAGAGACACATTGGTGCGGAGATGGATTCATGGATTTACCAGAAGGAAGACTGTACTTCTCAGGAAGAAAAGATAACGTACACAGAGAAGGAGTTGCATTACTAATTGAAAAGAAACTTACACACTCAGTAATTGAAATAAATCCAGTGTCTCCTAGAATAATAACAGCCAAACTTCAAGCAAAAGAAAAAGGTCAAACAATTAAAATAATCCAAATATATGCACAACACAGTAACCATTCAGAGGAAGAAATAGAAAATTTCTATGAAGAACTACAAAGGAAATAGAGAACTCATGATACTGATGGGAGATTTTAATGCTAAAATAGGACAGTTCACAGCAGACAAAAAAGATGTGATGGGGACATTTGGATACGGAGAGCTTAACGACAGAGGAGAACGATTACTCCACTTCTGTAAAACAAACGATCTAATGATTACAAATACATTGTTCTATCAACGCCCTAATAATAAATATACATGGACATCCCCAGATGGTAATATAAAGAACTGCATAGACTATATCATTATAAACAAACAATGGAAAAGATCAGTAAATAATGTACAAACGTTAAGAAGTTTTGATTTTGACACTGACCACGAAATATTAACTGCCAAAGTGAAGATAAAATTCAACAGGAAAAATAATATCAGAAAAGAAGAAAACATCAACCTATCAAAACTAAAAGATAGCTCAAGCAGAAGTTGATTTTTAGAACAGATGTGCTTGAAATTAAAACCCTCCATCTTCCAGAACAGCAGAAAATACTGGGAAGAAGGAAAAGAAACAGTGTTATCAATTGCAAAAGACACTCTAGGTTCCAAACCCAAAATAACCAAACAGTGGATAACCCAAGAAATCATAGCTACCATAGAAGAGAAAAGAGAGGCCAAGATACTTGTAAACCAACAAAACAATGAAGAGAATAGAGAAAAATACAGAGCACTAGAAAATAAAGTTGATAACCTATGCAAAAAAGCCAAAGAAAAATGGTTAGAAGAAAAAGCTAAGAAATGCCAAGAAGCATACCAACAAAACAACCTAAAAGTCTTCCATGATACTGTAAGAGAAATTACAAAGGAATTCTCAGCAAAAGCAGTAACAATGATAAACAACAAGATGACTGAAACCAGGAATATTGAATATATAAGAAAAATCTGGTCAAACCATTTTAAGACTATCTTCCACCAAGGAAACAAAACTACAATGCCAACAATAGAAGAAAATAATGATCACCCAAAAATTTTACAAGAAGAAGTTAGATATGCAATAAAACAGATGGAAAAACAATAAAGCACCAGGCATTGATACTATCCCTACTGAACTGTGGTCATATGGAGGTAGCATATCAATAGAATATTTAACAACCCTATTCAATAAAATACTACAAACAGGAGAGATCCCGGATGACTGGAGAACTGGAAAGATCATCCCAATATACAAGAAAGGAGACAAAAGAGACTGCAGAAATTACAGACCAATCAATTTACTCCCTCACACCTATAAAATATTCATAAGAATTATACAAAATAGATTAAAAAACACCTACGAAGAAATGATAGGCATAGAACAAGCTGGTTTCAGAGGAAACTATTCAACAATAGACCAAATTTTCACATTGCACCAACTAGCAGAGCTCAGCTGGGAAGACCATAAAGAACTATATTGTTGTTTTGTGGACTTTAAACAAGCTTTTGATAACATCAACAGAGAAATCCTTCTTAAAATTCTACTAGAAAAAGCAATAGACAAATATATAATACAGTTTCTGATAAAATATTACTCTAAGACAAATGCAATAATTAAAAAGGACACACTCACAACAGAACCCATAGAGATACAAAAAGGAGTAATGCAAGGATACCCATTATCCCCATGCCTATTTAACATATATCTAGAAGAAGTTGTAAAGAAGGCAATAGACAATGAGCCTGGAATCAATGTCAACGGTTTAAACATAAATAATATCAAATATGCAGATGATCTCATCCTTCTTGCAAGAACCCCAAATGAACTACAAAAGTTGATCAACAAGCTAAACGAAACCTGTAAAACATATGACATGACAATAAATATACAAAAGACAAAAGTGATGAAAATAGGAAGGAACAGAACTACCATCTCAGCCACCCTAAACGGAGAACAAATAGAACAAGTAGACAACTTTATATACCTTGGATCAAAACTAACAGAAACAATAGATGAACTCAAAACAATCAAACACAGAATAGCGATAGGATGGACCACCATGGGAAAATTACAGAAAATCTGGAAAACAAACAAGATATCTAAACAAGCCAAAATCAAATTATATGAAGCAATAATTATACCAACAGTCGTCTATGGAGCAGAAGCGTGGACAGTTAAAAAAAAAAAAAAAAAAAAAAAGAGAGAGAGGAGAAAAAAACTGCTGGCATTTGAAATGAAATGCTTAAGAAAAATAAATAGAACAAGTTGGATAGAAAAGAAAACAAACATCACAGTCAGACAAGAACTATTGTATAAAAAGACAATAATAGAAAAAATTAGAAAACAACAACTGAGATGGTTTGGACACACTGTATGCATGGATGCAGACAGACTTCCTAACGTCCTAATCAATACTTTTCCAACTGAAAAAAAGAAGACCTGGAAGACCAAGAATTACCTGGCTGAAATTAATAAAGAACATCTCGGGATGCAGAACATATAAGGAACTTTTTCGAACAGCAGGGAATAGAGAAGACTGGAAGATCCTGCTCAAGAGAAGACTCAACCCGTCTTAGACGGAAGAGAAGAAGAAGAAGGAACATTAATGAGCCATGTAAGAATGGCTAATATGAGTGCAAGAAAGAACAGGTGTAAACAAAAATCATTTGATTACTGGCAAATTTACAGTTGTGTTACTATATCTGTGCATCCAATAAGTTGCTGGGAAAGAGAAAACTGCATGTGATCCTATAAAATCTGGACATGCATGTTAGTATTTATAATGGACATAATTTAAAAAAAAAAAATGAGGAGAGGAATAGAGAGGAGTAATTATTCACTACAGCAATAATGGTTATCAGATGATTCATCTACACATGGCACAAATATGTGCAGGTTGGTGAAGCAGCAAATCATCTGTATACACTTTGTTGTGATTGTTAATTATTTCTGTGTTCTACGTATACTTTGCTTTGTTTTCTAAGAATTTTATTCATTAATAATCAGTACACATTATTTATATGGTAATGTATACATAAATAATTTCTCATGACTATCAGAGTTATCTCCCTGTTTGCAAATTCTTCCTTGATCACAAATTTATGTGTCAGCAGCTATTCTGTCTTAACAGTGATAGATATCCCTCCTAGGTGAGTATTTTGTTGGAGATGAACGCATCCTCTTCTTATAATACATAAGGATTCATTTTTATTCAGGGTGAATATTTACTTAATACATCTGTTTCCTTTTTACTTAATATGTCTAATATGTCTGTTCAACGGACACCATACTGCTGAAGCAAGCAAAATAGTAGTTTTATTGTATCACTAAATACAGTACAAAGATGTTTATAGTGCTTAGTGAAAATTAATGTAATTAGAGACAACCAGAATGAAAATCATCCTACAAATGAAAAATAGATCCTCTCATCAATACTGTACTGCAAAACAATTTTATTGTAGCACCAAATACAGCATCAAACTACATTTGTCCTAACATCCTCTTTCAATTTTCAGTGGCAGAAAATACACAACAATGCATTGTTTATAATGCAGAAAGAAAACAGTTTATGTAGAACAAATGAATGTGTGTTTGCATGCACATGCCTATTAAACTTGAAATCAGTTTGAATTGCATTTGAGATTTTCTATATCAATAAGGGAGTTTACAAGTGCTAATTTAAAAAAAAAAAAAATCTACAGAAAACTGGAACTAACATGCCATATAGAGTTTGTGAAATAAAAGACCTTAATCAGTTTTATCATAAAATCAGGTAATTTTAACCTGGTTTTTCCTTGCCATGTAAAGTCACAGCTAGAAAAATGTGTACAGTTTCTGCTAAAAATGCACTCATCCTTTAGACTCAGAGTTAAGAATTAGATAAATTATAATTCTAGTAGCAAGAAAAGTCCCACGAAGATATCTCCACCTTGACATGGTGGTGGAACTTGCGTGCTTCGACAACCACGAGAGCTATGCCAGCAGTAGTGCAGCTACCAGAAGGGCCACCCTGGTAGTGGGCATCACCAGTTACCAGTACCGGCCTGAGGCTGAAGACAATTGATGTTAGAAAGGCTCATAACCAGAAACTTACTAGGACCAGTTTATAGGACTAAAGGTTGTAACACTGCAATGTGGAAAGCAAGGGAAACTACCACATTAATATCCCTAGAAAAAGCAGCATGGAAATTAGAAACAATCAAAATGAGATCGGCGATGGAGCCTCCATGAGAGGAGTCATGCCTGTTACGGGAAGAAATCAGGCTTCTCAGGTCATAAACTAGCAAAACCCTGTTACAGACAAAAAGAAGCAGAAAAATTATACAAACATAGGAACATGGAATGTGAAAACCCTATTAGAAATGGGAAAACTTGGAAATATCAAAAAGGAAATGAAGAGGTTTGATATAGACATACTAGGAATATGTGAAACAAGATAGCAAGATCAAGGTGATTTCTGGAGCGATGACTACAGGATAATATTCTCAGAAAGAGAATATTATCCTGTAGTCATCTATAATTGCTATGATTCTGTCACATGATATGAGAATATCATGTGACAGAATCATAGCAATTAGCATTCGATCTGAGCCAGTAAGCCTGAACATTATAATGGTCTATATGCCTACAACTGGACACAAAGATGAAGAAATGTATGAGCAAATTGAAGATATATGGAATACATTCAAACAAAGAGACAACACAATGATAATGGGAGATTGAAACACAATCGTAGGAGAAGGAAAGGAGGATAATTTGGGAAAATTTGGCTTAGGACAGAGAAACAACAGAGGACCACATCTATATTTCCACAAACAGAAGGAATTAATAATCAAAAACACAATATTCCAAACATGCAGAAGAAGAAGATATACCTGGAAGGCACCCGGAGACACAAATAGATACCAAATTGATTATATGATGGTTAAATCAAGATTTAAAAACCAAGTGAAGTTTAGTAAAGCCTTCCCAGGAGCAGATGTTGATAGTGACCACAACCTTGTATTAATGAAAACACAAGTGAAATTCAAAAAACTACACAAAAAGATCAACACATTGAAACTAAAAAATGAAAACATCAAAAGACAATTTCAGGAAACCACCAAAAAACTAACACAAGGAAATGCAAAGGAAAATACAAACAATAACGATAAGTGGAATCAAATAAAAGACAATATTCTAAAAGCTAGTAATAAAATACTAGGAAACAAAAAGCAAAATATAAAAAAACCATGGATAACTGAAGAAATATTAGATTTAATGGAGAAGAGGAGGCTATACAAGAATACAGAAAAAGTAGAACACAAAGAAAAATACAAGAAATTAAAAAATCTGAAAACAAGAAAATGTAAGCAAGCAAAAGAATACCTCCATGGAATGTAAGAAAACAAAAGAACTGTTTAATAAAGGAAATATAGAAACAGCTTATAACCAAATAGCAAAAAATCAGCAATAACTGAAAAAGGCCACACATAATGATGCCTTAATAGATGAGAATGGTAAACTAATTATTTATTCTGAAGAATTATTACAAGAATGGAAAAAAATATCATGAACATCTGTATCAAGGAGAAGAAGAGGAAGAAAATGACATGGAAGTTGAAGACAATAGTGGACCATCAATAATAAAAAAAAGTTTGAAAAAGCACTTAAAGACTTAAGCCAGAAGAAAAGCCCAGGAATTGATAACATTCCAAGTGAAGCCCTTCAAAAATCTAGATGAGGAAACAAAAAATTATATACAGATAACCCTCTTATTAAATAATTTAAGGAATTTACAACGTACACAGGATATAAATTAAATTAAACTTTAATCTATATTTCCAATATTTCGGCAACGTCACGTTGCCATCTTCATAGGAACTTAAAATAAAGACACATGCATGCAGGCACTACACACAGTAAATGAGGATGAAGCAGGAAGCTATTGTTTCTCCTAAAAGTCCTGATGGTGCCCCCTAGGCAACATCAGGACTATGTAGGTATTCTTGGACGTTGGGCTGAAGGTCTTCTGATGTAAGTCTCTGAAATTTGGGGCATTCTCATGCAACCAAATTTGTTGAGGTTTGGACTGTTTCTCAGGCCTGAGGCTGATTCCATGAATAGCCTTTCAAATTTGAATTTACTACGGTGTATTACAGAATACGGTGGCTTTCTTCCGCCGTATTCTGTGGCGTGTATCCAGAGCATGGTCTGCAAGACCAGAGTGGCTATACTGGTGAAAATGTAGATTAAAGTTTAATTTATATCCTGTGTACGTTGTAAATTCCTTAAATTATTTAATAAGCATGTTTAACCAACGTCTAAGCCTTTTTACAAGAATAACAGATAACCCTCATATAATGCGGTACTTATACAATGCAGTTTCGATATAACACTGTCTATATTGTAGTAACTGTTTATCTTTTCATATATTTTTCATCATGCGACTTAAAATCAAATTTTATCTTCATTAAATTTGCGTCTGCCTGTGTCACGCATGTAGTTATAAGTAGCGAATTTACATTAGGGGGGGGGGATATCCTTTAGTATGCATGCATATACGTCAATTGTTTATCATATAAAATGTTTATTGTTGAAAATTGTCTTTGTTTCTGCCAGGAAAGTGCATTAATCTCAAGCTGAGCACTTTATTTTCTGGTGAGTTACATACATATGTAACATTTTTTTACGTAAAAATTTATTTTTATAGTAATGACCACTTAGAGGACTTTTGCAATATGGTTGGAAACGAAACTAGTGAATTAATTGATGGGGAAACATTTAAATGAGGAGGAACTGGTTCAATTCATAGATGACGTTGAACCAAATGGTGGGTAAAGTTCTGCCAAAGATTCTGATTCTGATGAATCCGTTAAAGAATTCAGTTTAAATAAATTAGCAGTAGGATTGAACTTGGCAAAAAAGTTAGAAAAGTATTTTATGGATAATGAACCCTGAATGGAGAGCTCCGGAAAATTCACGAGACAATTGGATATTTGTTTAGCTCCATATTATGAACTTAATATGAGCCTGTGTAGCTCAGTGGATGTGGCACACCATGCCGCTTGACCGCATGAAGGAAGACTTCTTGGTTTCGAATCTAGTCGATGACTAGAGGAAATTTTTCTAACCCTTTTTTCGACCGGTTCCCGAGTTAGTCGATCTCTGGCATTTGCAAGCGGGTTTTTTCTCCTGGCAACTCTGGTTTTTCGTCCCGTAAACTCAAGAAAATCGACCGTAGAACCCACACTATTTCAGACATTAAATATATTGTGTTAGGGTTAAGGACAATGAGATGGCGGCACTTGTTGAGCCATCTCTCTTCACTGCATGCCACTTAATTAGTGATAGCCTTGGGCCAGCTATCTCTAATTGGGTACCAGTGGAGAGTGAACTGCCCACTCAGTCTCCAAAAGTTAGATAGGGCTAAAACAGCCTCGCCTACTCTCTAAACGGGAATAAAAGGCGTTAGCTGATTTAAAAAAATTGCAGCATAGTGATAAGTAAGGTCTTATTACTGACTTCTTGATAACTCAACCAGCCAAAGTATGCAATGAGAATTATACAAATGAAGTCCAAAGTATTTCAAATGATGAGGACATCTGGCCAATCGTAAATAAAGAACATTACGAAATCTTTGTTTTGAAGACAGTGATAATGATTAAAGTATACACTTTATTTTATTTTGCCTAAAACATTTATGTATTATGTGCAATGAAGTTTACCTAAAATTTGTAATTTTTATTAGTTTATATTATGTATTTGTTTCATAGTTTATGTTTTCTTAACTTACATGAATTACCTGAATGAAATAAAAATATATTTTTGTTGGATATGTCATTGTTGTTTATATAATTTAAAAAAAAAAAAAAAAACGCGATTTCGGAACATAACCTTACTTGAGTCTCTGAGTGATCTGAGGCTCGCATAGCACGATTTATATAACGTGCCATTTCTATGGAACCTAACATCCGCATTATACAAGGGTTACCTGTATTTGTACTAATAGCTAAAATATATGAAAATGGAGATCTCCTAGAACAGTGCTTCCCAAACTTCTGGATGTCAGGGGGCCCCCTTTGGAAAAATTAAAATATTTCATGGTCCCTCTCAAAAAAAAATCGTAATATAGACATATATTATTATTATAATATTTATTGAATTTATATTCAATACAAAACATACACAGCGAATATTGCAAAAATCAAATGCAAATATTACATTTTTAGCATCTTACATATACATTTGACATGGCACATTATCTAAACTATAACATTATCTAAATTAGTATTTTATATAGATAGATATATTGTTATTGTACATTTGCAGTACAAGCACATGAAACGTAAAACGATTAGTAATAAAGAAAGAATTAAAAACAAAAGAAGTTTAATAACAATTTAATGTGATGGATGTGTTTCAATACTGCTACACCAATATCAGGTGAAATATCTGAAACTGCAATTCTTAGATTTCTGTTTTGAAATGAAACTTATATGAATAAGCATATATTTATTAATATTCATTAAGCGCAAAAATACACAGGATGCAAAATTTGTGAACCCACACCAATGTGTGATTTTTTTCCATTAAAATATAAAAATAACAAAAAAGAAATAATAAATAATAAAAATTAAATACATTTCTTTTAAGATAAAAAAATCTACTTAGTCTTAAAACATTGTAAATTTGTTTTCATTATTTCACGGTCCCCGTCAACAAAACTACGGCCCCAAGGGGGCCGTGGCCCACAGTTTGGGAATCGCTGTTTTCTAGAAGATTTCACAAAATCCCTGATAATACCAATGAGTACTGCCACCTATTTTGTTATATATATATAAATAAATAAAAGTACTGATACCAACTGTTTTTCAGAGGTTTATAACCTGGATATATACAATTTATATCTAATATAATTGTTTTATAAAACATAATCCTTTTGAACAAAGCTCATTAAGAACAAAAAAAAATGAATGTATGAATGCACTGTCTACTAAGCATAATTAGGAAAAAATAATGTGTAGAAAATTGTTTTTGATATTTCTTTTCCAAGTTACATTATACATTATTTGTGTAGTTAATAATTTCAAATACTTGTCTTACTCATCAGTAACCACAAAGTATTTTTAAAATTGTATAAAAATCACATACTATAGTACAGAAGTTTCTCTATCATTTTAATTTATACTTCACAAGAAATTATATACTTAGTTGATTCTTTACCCAGGCTTGCATATGAAGGATCTATATGACTCCTCTATTGGTATTTAAAGGCTGTTAACTTAATGCAATTACCTCAGTATTGCATAATGAGGTAACTGATGTACACTTCTTTAGAGACTTGTATATTGCTATGCATTATGAGGGTCACTACCAGACCAGTTTTGATCTTTAATCTAACCTTAATATGGTTTTGTGGTATTCTGTCTACATAGATTTTCATATAAAATCTGGTGACAAGGATAATAAAATAACAGGACTGTTGAACACCAGTTTCCCAAAAGTCTAGCACAAAAGTGACCAGTTATGGGATATAGAAACAATCAACAAGAAACAGCACTATAGGCCAATAACCAGTGTTTTCAAAATAACCGAATTCTAAATAATTGAGCTACAGTTCATATTTGTCTATTTTTATACAAGTTGTATGTATTTATTTATTTAAATATTTTACTTTTATCAGTTCTTTACTGGAGATCATGCTAGAGTCAACAGTTGACCAGACTAGTATTGTTTCACATTATTATGAAGCTTGAGTCCTCTGTGTGTATGTGTAATAGCCCCCCCCCCCTTATCTGAGGGGAATATGCTCCAAGACCCCCAGTGAATGCCTTTAACTGTAGATAGCTGATCCCTAAATATACAATGTTTTTTCCTATACATACATACCTATGATAAAGTTTAAACAATAAATTTACACGATAACCACAGTAATTAACTTTAATGAAGTGAAAGTTCAGATATTTCATACTGAAAATAACAGTACATCTTCAGTGTGTAAAAATAAGCAAATAAAAAATATAAAAAAAACGTGGCTACAAGGTACATACAGTTAGTGATTTAAAATCTGTTGCTGCGTGCTAGAAATTAATATTAATAAATAATATTATCAAAAACTATTTTTGATGGGCACATAAAATAAGAATCTTCCAAACTTTTGGGAGGGAGAGACAATCGTTCTGATTCAGATTTGGTTGACGTAAAAAGGCTTTTCTTTGAAAAGGCATTCATATTTAAACCTGCTTCTATGGAGACGACGAGCTTCATCCCACTGGATACCGTGTTTAGTGTCAATATTATGTTGTGCCAGACCAGATTTTTGAGGTTTCATGTATTCGATATAATATTGACGTTCATTAATTATTTTTTCCACAGAATGGCCTGTCTGCCCAAAGTACGTTAGATTACATTCAAAAGGTATCTGGTAAATGCCAGCTAATGATAGAGGCGACAGTTTGTCTTTTGTAGATGGCAACAGATGAGAAATTTTGTTGATAGGAAAATATGTGAGAATGAGATGATACTTCAAAATTCTACCAATTGGTTCAGAGATGCCAGAAATATAAGGAATTGGAACCTTGCTGTCTGTTGAATTCTGAGGTGTTGGAACATAGGAGTCAATTATCTGTTGGATTTGATTAGGGTTGTAACCATTAAGTTCCATTAATGTTTTGATAGTGAGAAGTTCTTGTTGCAAGCTTGAGGGAGAGGAGCACACATTATGTGCTCTATTAATTAAAGACTTGATAACACAAATTCTTTTTTGAGAGATGTGATGAACAAACTTTTGATGATGCAGTAAAGGTAGATTTTCGATAAACACCGGTTGATAAATTACCGGAGGCTGTACTCGTAAGAAGGATGTCTAAGAATGGTAAACTATAGTTCACCCACACTTTGTAGAGCTGCACTTGGCTTGGTGCTAAGAATAGTCGATTCATGCTGAATGGAAGAAAGAAATGAAGGACGTATGAAATGGTCACCAACACATGAAATCACGTGCTTTATAGATAAAATTTTCCAACTGTTATACAAGCAAAATAGTTACCACTTTTAAAACTACAATGATCATAAAAGAGAAGTTAATTTTCTGACGTGTAATAATAAATAACTTATCCCAGAAGATGGATTGATTACCCTATTATCGGAATGGACCATCCTTTTTGTAACATGCACAGAAGTGTCGAAGGGTCTCGAATCTGTGGGCATACTATACCAGCCTTTTCTTTTTCCATGGTGGATTGAATGCATGGGTGAAGGCTATTGATGTTGTAGGAAAGTATAAGTTCATTTTCAGAATGAGGCCAGTAAAGACATTATCAATATAACGAAACCAGTGAGAGGGTTGGGGATGAATGGATGAGAACAAAGTATCTTCCAGATGGTTCAAAAAATAGTTTGCCAAAGGTGGAAACGGGGGGGAGGGGCGCTACCCATGGCAGTGCTTTCAGCTTGTCTATAGATCTTGTTTTCCAGCTGAAATATCTTGATTCTATAACATATTCAAAAATCTTTAAAATATCAGCAGGGTAATCATCATATAGATTACCAGTGTTTATCGAAAACCTACCTTTACTGGTACATACATTCATCAGAAGTCTGCTCATCACACCTCTCAAGAGATTGGTGTTATCATGTCTTTAATTAGTAGAGCATGTAATGTGTGCTCCTCTCCCTCAAGCTTGCAACAAGAACTCACCGTCAAAATTTTAAAAGGAATTTAATGGTTATTACAACTCTAATCAAATCCAACAGATAATTTACTCCTGTTCCAACACCTCAGAATTCTACAGACAGCAAAGTTCCAATTCCTTATATTTCTGGCATCTCTGAACCAATTGGTAGAATTTTGAAGTATCATCTCATTCTCACATATTTTTCTATCAACGAAATTTCTCATCTGTTGCGATCTACAAAAGACAAACTGTCACCTCTATCATTAGCTGGTGTTTTTTATCAGATACCTTGTGAATGTAATCTAACATACTTTGATCAGACAGGCCATTCTGTGGAAAAAAGAATTAATGAACATCAATATTATATCAAATACATGAAACCTCATAAGTCTGGCCTGGCACAACATAATATTGACACTAAACATAGTATCCAGTGGGATGAAGCTCGTCGTCTCCATAGAAGCAGGTTTAAATATGAATGCCTTTTCAAAGAAAAGCCCTTTTACGTCAGTCAAATCTGAATCAGAACGATTGTCTCTCTCTCCCAAAAGTTTGGAAGATTCTTATTTTATGTGCCCATCAAAAATAGTTTTTGATAATATTATTTATTAATATTAATTTCTAGCATGCAGCAACAGATTTTAATTGGTAAACCATCTACTGCTGTATGTACCTTATATTCCTGTGTGTTTGATTTGTTTGTTTTACGCACTGATGATGTACTGTTATTTTTAGTACAAAATGTCTGTACTTTCATTTCATTAAAGCTAATTACTGTGGTTATCGTGTAATTTATTGTTTATAGTCAAGCCACAGGTGTACCTTTAAAGATTATGATAAAGTTTAACTTATATAAATTAGGCATATTAAGAGATTATCAACAATAACTAATAATAAAATGCAACAATTATGACAATATACTGTAATAAAAGTTATATGAATGGAATCTTAGCAACCTCAACATATGATTTCCTTTCTTTCCTTATGAAGTCGAGAACGTTCACTTAAAGGAAACACTTTACAGCATACCTTTGCACGTCCGAATTGCCAGCATCAATACTCTTGCGCTTAGGGGCCATTATTAAGTAAAATAAGAGTTACTTGAATAACACAAGCAGTGTGATACCGCGACAGTCGATCTGATAACTGAGATGGATACTAAGTGGCTAATAGGCCAGTAGCGTATACAGTACATTATGTATAACTTGGACAAAGGGATAATTCACTTCCCAGGTGGGACTTGGTAAGATTTCATCATGCTACTGAGAACAGTGTGCAATTTAAAACTTACCAAGTCCCACCTGGGAAGTGAATTATCATCCCAGAAGTAATGAATTATTTCTGGGATTTTCCATTTAACATTTTCAGTCCGGGGTTGACTGCAGGTAACTGAAACCACAGTAAGTGAACCCATGAAGACGGGGGGGGGGACTATTGTATATGTGTGTGTGTATTCCTAAGCATGACCTTAAATTTATTACTTGTTACTCCAGATCAGTAGTTTTCTTCCTAATTTTACATAATAAATGTTGATTAGCATGTAACAATGAAAGAAAGAAAGAAAGAAGATAATTGCTGTCTTATACTTCTTATTTGTGTATGTGAGAGAAAGAGAGAGACAGTTGTTTACATGTCAACCCCATGGTTTAGTCATTGGCTACACACATCAGGACAAGTTGTGGTTAAGCATTGAGTCAAGCACATTTATTTCTTTTACACTTCTTTTACACATATACCTTAAAACTGGATGGTGTATGTCATCCATTTCCATGGCTTTATTAACATGTAGCATATTCAATACATGTTGCTTGACATTCTTTCCTTTCTAGTTTCTGTTTGCCTTCTAAGTGTTTATTATACAAACTGCATGCTTTTATTTTTATTTTAGTTTGTTTTCAACTATTATTATTCAAATAAACTGAATAAAAGTAAACATAATGGAAAGAAATAACAGAATGAATTTCTTTATTAAAAGAAAAGATAACTGAAATTCATTATTATTTTATACCAGGTTAGCAAAAAAAAAAAAAAAAAAATGCTTTTATAGTTTAAGTTTTGAAAATTATCAACAGCTAATGAAAATACAAACTGTTAACGTGACTGCTTTGCTTTAATATTACTCTACGGTACATAAAAACCAAACTTTGACCAGGAGTACTTAAAAGTATAGTGTTGATGATAGTAGGTGTCATAGTGTATAATTGAAGGATTAAGTAGAGGAGACGATAAGTTATTATGTAGTGTACCCCTTGACAAAGACTATATGGAGGAATTTTTAAGTGCTGTAGTACGATATCAAAACAGTTAATGCTGAAAGTTTATATTTTGAGCTTTGGATCACTTTCATCATGTTCTTAAGTTAGCATTTATTTGTAAAGTTTTTTTTTTTTTTTAACAACCAGCTTTTTATTGAATACCAAAAACACTCCATTCTAAATAAATTTATACAATTAACGTCTCAGATAGCACTTTATAACATACATGATCAAATCAATATTCCCAGCTAATGTGGGAGGCATCTGGTGATTGGGCTAGCAACCCGTTATTGGACATAAAACAATACTCTTGAGAAACCAAGATAAACGAGAATCGGAATGCAAAATTTGACATCGATCGGAAAAGAAAACGATATGGAGTAATAAAACTGGCAACATGGAATGAAAGAGCGATTAATGGAAAGAGGAAGAACTTATACAAGAAATAGCTAAAAGAAATATTAAAATATGCAGCATAACAGAAACAAAAAAAAAGGAAATGGAACAATGAATATACAAGACTATATATTTACATACAGTGGAGTAAAAAAAAAACAAAATAGAGCTGAAGCTGGAGTAGGAATAGTAATACATAAAGAGTTAAATGAAAATATAGAAGAATATAAATGAAAGAATATTAACATTAGGATAAAACAGATAGATGTAAAATAAATATAATTGCAGTGTATGCTCCAAAAGAAGGAAGAAAAGAAAAAATAGAAGCTTTCTATGAGGACTTAGAAAAAATAACAATAAATAAAACCAAATGAAAAAGTAATTATAATGGGAGGTTTAAATGCAGGAATAGGAAATATACCAATAAATGGAATTAAGCAAAGATTTAATGAAGAAACAATAATGGAGAAACATGTGCAAATAATTACTGAAATAAGAGCCAACAGGCTTCACTTCGGCAAAGTAAAATTATTCATAATTAAGTGGATATTGAATACCACATTATTTCTTAGCCGAATAAGAAACTCAAAGATAGGAAATCTAATCTAAGAGTTTCATGCCGCATATAGAAAACTATAAAGTTTTGCGAGTCCAAGTGTAAGCCAACACCTGGTAGTGCAGGTGTTTGGACTCGCCGAACTTTATAGTTTTCTATATGTGGCATGAAACTCTTAGATTAGATTTCCTATCTTCGAGTTTCTTATTCGTTTAAGAAATAATGTGGTATTCAACATCCACTTAATTTTGAATAATTTTACTCCGCCGAAGTGGAGCCTGTTGGCTCTTATTTCAGTAATTGTATTCTTGCACCTTTTGGCAACTCATACAGTAAAGAAATAAGTTCTGACTATTGAAAGCTTAATATTACATCTAAGTCTACCTACTCACTGATGAGACCTCAAAAAAGGTCGAAACCAGTCTGCGTAATGACCTCTCATAATGTAGAACAGTAATACATCTCTTAGGAGCTGTGTTTTACATTATGGGAAAATACTAAGAACAATGATCGGAGCTTACTCCACCTTTACTATGAGCTGCCCTAGCATTGCACTACCAGGTGTTGGCTTACACTTGGACTCGCCGAACTTTATAGTTTTCTATATTCGGCATGAAACTCTTAGATTAGGTTTCCTATCTTTGAGTTTCTTATTCGGTTAAGAAATAATGTGGTATCCATTATCCACTTAATTTTGAATATGTGCAAATAAGTTAAAAATAATGAATACATTTTATCAGCATAAAATAACTTTTGGAAACACAAGAGGACAGGAATCAATCTTCTTCTTCTTCAACCTTTTGGTTCTGTCCACCTGGACGAAGGTCTCCCCCATGATTTTCCAGATCACTACCTGCTTTCTCTCTCTCTCTTTTTTTTTTTTTCTTCAACTTAGATGATGCCTAATTAGGACTTTAGTCTTTGCGTTGCACGCTACAATTGCTCATACTAGTCCCACTGTTATACCGGATTGTGGTATAACAGTGGGACTCTGAAGATGCTGGATAGAATACCAGTGAAATATTAACAATTAAGTCAATAAATAGTTATTTTCTTATCAATCTGTGTTTGCATCTATACCGTTAAAATCCAGTCTACACTTTATTGGAGTATTTCATCCTGGAAAGGGTTTTAATACTTAAAGGGGTATGGCAGGTTCGAGGTTTAGAGGTGCAAATACCGAGTACTCTGGATGTCATTAAAGCAGTGGGACTGGATGGTATTTCACCACGGTTTTGAGAGAATGTGCTAAAGAACTGACAGCTCCATTGACCTGGCTTTTCAATGAAAGCCTGGCTGTGGGAAAGGTACCCAAGGAATGGAAGGAAGGTAAGATAGTGCTATTGCAATAAGGGCAGTAGCAGACTGGAAGTGTCTAATTATAGGCCAGTTTGTGAGTCATCAGTAGTTAAGGTCTTCAGTAAATTAGTGAGGGACTATATATAGTGTTGTGCAGATGAGGGTAATGTTATCTGTGAGAATCAACATGGATTTGTTAAGGGGTGCTCTTAAGTAATATGATTGCTTTTTATAATAAAGTGACAAGAGCAGTTGATGAGGGGAAAGTCATACACTGCCATTTTTTTGGATTTTGCAAAAGCATTTGACAGGGTCCACATGATAAGCTAATATTTAAGTTACATGGTTTTAGATGTCGGGTTAGTCAACTGGATTCAGGATTGCTGTCTGATAGGTATCGGAGAGTTCTGTGTGGTAGGACAATATCAAAGAAGCATAAGGTTACAAGTGGGGTTCCACAGGGCTCAGTACTGGGACCTGTAATGTTTAACCTTTATATCAATGGCATTGTCAGTGGATTGCAAGGGGATATTCAGTTGTTTGCAGATGATGTGAAACTGGGAAAGGTTATTAGTAATAGTACAGATGTGGCAGTCCTGCAAGAGAATTTGAATACAGATGGGCAAATGAATGGGGAGTGTCAGTTTAATGCAGCAAAATGTAAAGTTTTGAAGTTTGGGATACATCAATGGAGGCTTCATACTCAATTGGAGGAGCTGTACTGGAGAAAGTAGGGGAGATGAGAGCTGGGGGTGATGATCAATAGAAAACTGAAATTCAAGGGGCATATTGCAAAGAAGAGGATTGCTGCAATACTGAGGATGCTGACCTGCAGAACAGGTATCATTCTGTTGTATAAGACCCTGATCAGACCACACTTAGACTATTGTTCTCAAATTTGGTCCTCAGGATTTGAAGGGGATAAATTAACTATGGAAAGGGAAAGGGTGCAGAGGCAGATAACAAAGATGGTTTCAGGACTGTACAATGTTAATTATGAGAATCGGCTGGGGGAATGTGGACTGCAGAGTTTGGTGGATAGAAGTAGAGGTGAAATCATTGAGACTTTTAAACTGTTGAGGGGCAGTTACAGGGTGGACACTGCGGAGTTCTTTTACTTGGTGGAGCAGCGGGAAGGAGCAATGACAAGGGGACCATCCCTGGAAGTTACGAAAGCAAGCTGTGAGCAAGAGGGTAAGGAGTGGTTTCTTTGCATGGAGGGTGGTTGAACCATGGAATGCATTGCCTGATAGAGTGGTGAGAGCAAGAACGGTCAGTGAGTTCCTAAGAGTTTCTTAGGAAGGACTTCCGACGATGAGTCTCTTGACTCCATGGAGGCCTGAATAATAATAATGATAATAATAATAGCTGTATAATACAAACACAAGTAAAAATAAGTAAAGAGATACAAATTAGTAATGGCATTAGACAAGAGGACTCTTTAAGCTCAACAATATTCAATATATTAATTGATGAAATAATACACAAAGTTAATAAAATACAAAATACAGGACTGAAAATAAATAATAGCTTAATAAGAACTATTATGCAGATGACGTACTATTAATTGCAGAAAATGAAACTCAGCTATAAATATTACTACATACATTTAATAAAGCTTCATATTATATAAAATTATATAATATGAAGATATCAAAAATTAAACAAAATGTATGAGAGTATCACAAGAACCACAAAGATGCAAATTAGAATTGGAAAGTACAGTGGTATCTCAACTTATGAACTTAATTCTTTCCTGACCGCGGTTCGTATCTCAAAGTATGTATCCCAAAACCCAATTTTCCATTATATCTTATGGGAAATCAATTAATCTGTTCCAAGATTCAAAAATTTTAAAAAAATTCAGAAAATAAAACTATTTTCAACTAAATGAAGAAAATGCAAAGAAATGGAGAAGGAAAATATATATTTTGTATACCATTACATATTTTTATTTATGAAATCTTTGGTTTTACATGATTAGTATAAAAATCATCTTTCATTAAATTGTAAAAAAAAAAAAAATCAATTTTCTTGTGGCTGGTTTTGTGGTTCAGGAGTTTTCGATTTGTTGTCATCAGTTGCTTCTTTTTGTCTCTTAGGTGAGAAAGATTTAAAAAACCTATCTAACATTGACTGAATCTGTCGTTTCATTCACCCTTCTAAAGTGATTAATGACATTGTTATTGAAGATATTGGTGGCTCTAGAAACAACACCTTGATTTGGATGCCACTTGTTAACCAATTCTTGCAATTCGCCCCAGTGCTGCAAGATTTTTTTTTTTTACATCACTCGTTGGAATTGCTCCCTTTTTGTTGCTGTCTTCTTTGTCCTCTGAAGACATTTGCTTTTCCTCCTCATCCCTTTCTTTTTCCTTCTCTCTTCTTAACTCCTGTAGCTCTTCAGTGGTCAGCTCAACGTTGTGCTCCTCTACATCTGCTTCAAAATGCATAGCCCAGAGAGACAACTGTATCTACAATGTCAGTTTCGCTTACAGGTCCTTCCAATGCAGTTCCTCGGACACAATTGAGCAATAACTTTTGCCAGGCTGATTTTAAAGTTCTCACAGAAGCATCTTCCCATGTCTGACTAATAAGATGCAAACAATGAAGAATATTGAAGTGATTCTTCCAGAATTCCCTGAGGGTTAATTCTGTGTTGGTGATAACTTCGAAACATCTTTGGAAAAGAGCTTTGGTATAAAGCTTTTTGAAGTTGAAAATAACATATTGATCCATTGGTTGTACGAGTGGTGTGGTATTGGGAGGCAAGAACTTAATTTTGATGAAATGAAACTCTTCATCCAAATCTTCTTCCAACTGTGGTGGATGTGCTGGAGCATTGTCCATTATAAGAAGAACTTTCTCAGGCAGACCCTTTTCTTGTAGATACTGTTTCACTGTGGGAGCAAAGTCCTTTATCATCCACTCACATAAGAATTACCTGGTTAGCAGGCTCTTCTGTTACCTCTCCACATAATGCTAAGTTTGTGCATGTTAACTTTCTGCTTTTTAAAGACTCTAGGATTTTCAGAGTGGTAAACCAACATAGGTTTTATCTTCAGGTCACCACTGGCATTGGCACAAAAAAAAAAGAAGCAAAGTTGTCTATCTTTCATTGGCTTGTGTCCTGTCAATGCCATTTCCTCCTTACTGATGAACGTTCTCTTAGGCATTTTCTTCCAGAAAAGCCCAGTTTCATTGCAGTTGAAAACTTGTTCTGGTCTGTAATCTTCTGACTCCATCAGTTTCTGAAATTCCTTCACGAACCTTTCAGCAGCTTCTTTGTCAGCACTAGCACCTTCTCCATGTCTAACAACACTATAGATATCAGTTCTATTCTTGAATTTCACAAACCATCCTTTGCTAGCTTTAAACTTTTCACTGATGTCTTTGCTACTGCTAGTGGATGGCAAGTTCTGCAAAAGATCTTTGTAAATAGTTTGAGTTTGTAAACAGATCATGTTTTGAGATATACTATCTCCTTTTAGCTGCATGTCATTAATCCATACGAGTAGTAAAGTTTCCATTTCTTCCATAATTTTATTTCTTCGAGATGACACGAAATTGGCTAAATTCAGTTCCTTATAAAAATCTGCTTTCTTGACAGTTGTACCTATGGTCGATTTGAATAAGTCATACTGCTTA
Organism: Typopeltis vanoorti; assembly: GCF_054136105.1. Taxonomy (NCBI): domain Eukaryota; kingdom Metazoa; phylum Arthropoda; class Arachnida; order Uropygi; family Thelyphonidae; genus Typopeltis; species Typopeltis vanoorti. Next base: position 78,122,367 of record NC_143573.1, on the reverse strand, counting down.
CACAGATAACTTTGCCTAACTCCTTTCTCGTATTTTTCCACAATCTGTTTCTTAATTTCTATTGTGATTTTATTCTTCTCTTCTTTCTTAGTTTTCTTTGGCCCCTTGCTAAAAATAATATGCTGATAAGTGAAATGACACTTATCTGGTAGATTATTCAGAAAATAAACGTGAAGCTACAGTAAAACACATCACTTCTAAAAAAAAAAAAAAAAAAAAAAAAATACATACATACAATGCACATAATAAATACAAACCCAAAAAAATCTTCAAGAAGTGTATTGTTTGTTTACACAAATACCGAAATAGATACATAAAAAAGCAAATACATGCAGCGCTCATCATATTTCAGATAAATACGATGTAGTAACAATAACCGTTACACTAGAGACAGTTCAGTGTGTGCTCAGCTAAACCTGCATAAAAAGTTAAAAAAGAAGTATAGTGTAAAACAGGCTTTAGTTCATTTGAAAAGAACAGCATCATAGTTCATATCATCATCAACTTCCTACCATGTACCCTCAAGGGGTGTACAGGATATGATAGTACTACATGAAAAATTTACATCATTACTAACTTCCTATCTAAAATTTTCCTCCAAATCAGTCTGTTACTTGTCAAGACTCTGACATTATCAGATCTTATATTTTTATTGTCTAAGGCACTTTGTACTGTATCAATCCATCTATATCTTGGTCTTCCTCTGGGTCGTTTTCTTGCCAACCTGGCTGAGAACACTTGTTTTGCTAATCTTTCCTCACCCATTCTGTTTAAGTGACCATACCACCTGAGATTAGCTCTGCTAATGCATTCCTGGATGCTGACAATGTCAAGTTCTTTCCTAATATCCTCGTTTTTAATATGATATTGCCATTGATGCCATCTGTTCATGCCTCTAATCTTTCTCAGGACTGTCATATCTGCAGTCTCTAGTCTTTGATCAAGTGTTTTACTTCTGACCCAGCTCTCAGATCCATAAGATAAAACTGGTTTGAACACTGTCTTGTATACAGCTAATTTAGTGTTCCGACTAATTTCTCTCTTATTCCATATGAATTTATTCGATTGACTTTCTACCATACCAGCTTTGTTGATTCTGTTGTCTATTTCCATATTTAATTTACCATCTTCACTAAAAATCGTGCATAAGTATAAGGTTATGCATTTTGGGGTGAAAAGATTAGCAGCAGTATATCACATTGGTGGCACTGTACTCCAGGAGATTGATGAGGCCAGGGATTTGGGAGTGTTGGTAGATAGGGAGTTCAAGTTTAGGGGGCACATTGCAAAAGTGGCTAAATCAGCTCATCAAATCACTTGGTTGCTGAAAAATACTTAGCAAGCAGAGACAAACAAGTTGTTATTCCTCTGTATTGAGCCTTGATAAGATCCCCATCTAGACTACTGTGGCCAGATATGGGCGAAAGGGTTTCTTCTTGATGGGGAGGAGGTGGAGAGGATCCAGAGACGAGTGACCAAGATGATAGCAGGTCTATGGAATGAACCTTATGAGAATAGGTTGATGATTTGTGGGTTGCAGAAATTGGTTGATAGGCAGAAAAGGGGTGATATGATTGAGACATTCAAATTACTGAAGGGTTTCTATAAGATCAATCCAGAAGATATTTTTGAGAATAGGACTGGTGATGGGAGGACTAGGGGCCATACATGGAAGCTGGTCAAGAATGTGTGTTAGCAAGGGTGTTAGAGCTAGGTTTTTTACTTGGAGAGTGGTGAATGAGTGGAATAAGCTGCCAACGTCTGTTGTGGGTGCCATGACTGTGAATGAGTTCAAGGCGAGGTATGATAGATGCTGTGTGAATGTCGAATAGTTGTTCTTAACATGATGTTAGGGCCTCTCTTGATGAGTCTGTCGACTCCTCAGAGTTGCCCGTAATAATAAGTAGCTGAAATTTTTACTTGTTCCACAGGTTCTCCATGCACAACGCAATTGACATTTTCAACGATTCTGCCTATTTTCATTCTCTTTGTCTTTTTATTGCTAACCTTCATACCATATCTATTACAACAGTTACTCAATTTACTCAGGGAATCTTGCAAACTTGTAGCGGATTTATTTAGAAGTATAACATCATCTGCATAAAACAAAGAGCTGACATTAACATTTCCAATTCTGATATCATGTTTAATACCACTTTCCTTCATAATGTGATCCATATAGATAATGAATAAAAGAGCAGATAATATATATCCTTGTTTCACACCAGATTTAACATTAAACCATCTTCCTGTACTTCCTTCAATTCTAACTGCTGACTTACAACTCAAATAAAGACTAAGTATTGCTTGATATAATGCCCCATTGACACAATATAACTGTAGTGTATTGAATAGCTTCTTTCTTGGCACCTTGTCATATGCCTTTTCCAGGTCAACAAAACTTAAATAGATCTTTGTTATATTCCCATGCTTTCCCAACTATTTGTCGTAAAGTAAAGATCTGATCCTGACAGCCTCTAATTGGCCTGAATCCATTGTTCTTCACCAAGCTTTTCTTCCACAATTCTTCTCAACCATTTCTCAAGTATACTTGCATAGATCTTGCCAGGAACACTCAGAAGGGAAATACCTCTGTAATTCTCACATTCAGTTTTATTTCCCTTTTTATATATGGATACTATGAGAGCTCTACTCCAATCATCGGGTATTCGTCCCGCTGTCCAGGCTTTCTGAACTATGCAGTGTAGCCACTGTAAGACTTTTATACCACCATATTTCAGTATTTCTGGTCGAATATCATCTACTCCTGCTGCCTTTCCACATTTCAAGCCTTTGATGGCTTTTTCCTACTTCAAGTATGGATATGTATTCCTGACTGTATGCTTGTTGAGTGTTTTTTACCACTGTGCTATCACTGGTTGTTTTATTTAGCAATTTTTCGAAGTAATTACTCCATACTTCAAGGATATCTTTCTCTCCCATTTTCATGTCACCTTTATCATCTGTAACTCCTTTTATAGCACTCTTTCCTCTATTTCCGAGCTTCTTCAACAACCTCCAGAATATCTTACCACCTTCTTGATATTTATTTTCTATGTTCTTGCCAAAGTCCTCCCATGACTTTTGTTTAGCTAGTTTTACACAGTGTTTAGCTTTCTTACATTTGTCTCTGTATTCTCTAAGAGCAAAAGCTGACTTATTTGCCAGGAACTTTTGATATGCTTTCTTCTTTTCCTTCACTGCTTTTTTAACTTCCTGTCTCCACCATAGAGTTCTGATTTTTCTATCCTTGCAGACAACCTCACCACATGCTTCTCAGGCTTAATCAATCAGGGTTTTCTTCAAGGCTTGCCACTGAATCTCCAAGCTTCAATAATCTTTGTGTATTTTATAGTCTACGGTTCGCATCTGAGAGCTGCTCAACTTTTATTCGCTTTAAAACTTTCTTACATGTTATTCTTTTCAATATGAAATTCAATTTTATCCTGCTCAAGACTTATAAATAGTGATCACTTCCAATTTCAAATCCTCTGTGCTCTGGTGTCCTGCACCAGGGAGAAAAATCACTATCAACAATAACATAGTCAATGAGACTTTTCTTATTCCTTGCCTCTTCTCTCCATGTGAATTTGTGTACATTTTTATGTTGGAACATGGTGTTAGTAATAACCAGTCCATGTCTTGAGCAGAAATCCAACAGGTATTTGCATTATTATTAGCTTTGCTCTTTTCTCCAAATTTTCTCAAAATATTTTTGTATGTCTCACAATCATTTCCTACTCTGCTATTATCACCAACAAGGACCAACTTTTCTTTTTTCATTGTGTCCGTAGCTTTGTCTAGAACCTCAAAAAATTCTTCCACTTCTACCTTAGTAGAGCCTTCTGTGGGACCATAGGCACAAATAAGTCTCATTGTCCAGTTCCCCATTCTGATATTTGCCCAAATCACTCTACTTGAGACTGCCTGCCATGCAAGAAGATTTGCCTCATATTTAGTGTTGAATGCCACAGTTCGTATCTAGAGATCAAAATGGGACAAAGTTCGTGTGTTGAGCGTAAGTTGAGGTACCACTGTACTATTATTAAACACATAACAAATTACAACTATTTAGGTACATTCTGAACTGGGAAGGAATGCCACTAGAACTCATAGAACGAGTTGCAAAAGCTGCAAGAATATCAGGATGCTTGAATGAAACAATATAGAAAAATAAACATCTTAGAGTAGAGACAAAGACCAGAATTTTTAATGCAGTCAGGCCTATTTATGACATATAATGCAAAAACAAAACTAGATACTATAAAAACAAATGTCAAACACAGGTGAAATGAATATATTAAGAAAAATAGTAAATAAAACTAGACTAGATAAAATAAAAAATACAGATATAAGAAAACAATGTGAAATACAAGCAATAAACATTTGGGTATCATCCCAAAGAATAAAATGGATTGAACATGTGGAGATAAAAAGTGAAGATAGAATAATAAAACAAGTCTATAGTTGGAAACCAAAGAATAAGAGAAGAACAGGAAGACTTAGAAGAAAGACTAAAAGATACCATTAAAGAAGACGAAGTCTTGGTCGCAACAGATATCACAGCTAATTCGTGAAGATGAAGAAGATGATGATCAAATCTTGTCTTGTGAAGATTTGATTATGCTTGAAATAACTGACTATAGGAAAACCTCACTTAACATGCACTTCATATGCATGATAATCAGTTAATGCAATGTTTTTACTTTACATGGAATTTTTTGTTGCCAATCTGCAGTGAGCAGTGGCAGTTGTCAATGTATTTCATTCAACTGCCATATGACACTTGGAAGTTGACTCAAAGCTGTCATCGCAAATGCACGTGCAAACTCTGTTCTCATGCTCAATCACTTTTCCTTCATTTTGCTTTAATAATTTAGATACCTAAATTTTGTTTGAATTTTCAAAACGAAAATGATGCTGATACTGATGTGGAATGAAGCCTTGCTGAAACTTTGAATTCTGCCGAAGTCTTTATAAAGCGATCACCAGCTATTACAAATTGCATGACAAGATGAAAAAGTCAAGCACTATTCAAACATCTTTACTTTATTTTTTTTTGTAAAAAATATCTTAATCAAATGTTTAAATAAAAATTTAAGCAATTATATTTATTAATTTAATGATTTTATCCTCTAATATAGCTTATAATTTTTTTTTATGTTCAAATTTATGCTAACTCATGTATGAATTATAATTCCTATTGTTTATTGCATCCACTTATTGCAATTTTGCTTAGCACACATTAATTGATGGATTAATTAATCACATTAAGTGAGGTTTTCCTGTATATGCTTGATAAATCCACACCCAACATATACATAATTTTTTTTTTTTTCATTCTATAAAACCACTTAAAATTAGCATGAAAATTCCAAGAAAATTATATGCAAACATGTTAGAAATGTAATTGTTTGAAATTGTGAGAAATGCATTTGAAAATGAAAGTTGTATCAAATATAACACATACGAGACATATCTCTTTAACTAGTTAGAATTGTGCAGATATATTTTCTCACATCTTTACATCATTACTCTTAAATTAATAAATTTGTATATATGCATTTTGCCCATTCTAGAATTTAAAGAGCACAAATAATATGCAGTTAGAAATTATTTTTTATTGGAGTAAATAAAAATATTTAGTAGCTGCATATTTAAATCCTGCACATACCATGACGTTACATATAAAGAATTTGATTATTTATATAAAAGTTTGATTTATAATAATTAAAATTATTCTTGTATGTTTATAAGCATTATATAATTTTATTTCTTATTGATTTTAGTAAGTCTTGCAAGTGAACCAGAATCAGAAGGTGAGTTAAACACTTCTATACTAATTAAATTCATATCCCATTGTTTACATTTATAAGGTATTATTTTCTGCATGTTTTATTTTTCCATTATTTGTGTGTTTAAAATTTTTCTATGATAGATTAAAATTATAATCCAAAATGGAAATACAGTAATCTCTCAACTTTCTGACCTTCAAATGAATGAACCTTCAATTAACTGACCCTTGGATGCATTAATGAAATACACTGAAGTTCTCAATGAAGTACAGTTACAGCACCGTATAATTGTATGGTCAGTTATTCCCTTCAGTTATCCAATCAGAAACTTGCCTTTCCACTGTAATTTTATAACGAAGGGATTGCTATATTTGGTATTTGTATTTCTGCATGCTTTTTGAGAAGCTGAATGTTTGGGTTCATCTAGTATTAGTTAGCAGTGCTCTAAGGAAATGGTTTCCCCACAAGAAAATGTTTTCAAAGAAAAACAGGTTATTACTTTTTAACCAGTGAAGCTAACTGGTGTGTTAGGATTGCTCCTGTACAACCTCTCAGTCTTATAGTGGATAATATTACCCAAAAACAACATCATATTCTTTTGAAGGACAAGTTTATACTCAACATTCTTGCTTCTCATAGTGCAGGAGTGTTCAACCCATCGATCATGGAGCGATTTTTGGTCGATCTCTTGTGTATTCCTCCTTACTTACAAATTTAATTAAAACTGAAAACATAGTATTTTATTTATCATTATTTTGTATTATTTTTAATTCGCTTTAAGTGTATTGCTATTGTTTATTTATTTTTCGTTAAAATTGTCAAATCAGTAATTTTCTTATAAGTCCGGGTAAATGAATTAATTTGGATCAGTGGAAGTCAAACAGCGAGCTGAGTGAATACGATTATAAGCAAAGTGTAAAAACTTGATTGTAGCTTAAATATTAAATATTCCAAAGCACATTACATCGATTTTTTACTTAGGTTAATTCCCATGTGAATATTGTAAAAAAATAAACTTTGTTTGTCTCTGTATAGTTTGTATTAGATGTTTCTGTAAATAACTCTTTTGAAGCTAACTGTATATACTGCTTTAATAAGAATATGTTAGAGTGTTAAAAACAAAGGCAATGTTTTTGTTACCGAAGCTGTACATGGCGGCATTAGAAAGATTGTTATTGAAACTTGTATGTATGAGAAAGGCTTGCAGACTCTAAGTGTAAACATTTCCGAAGTCAGTCAGAAAGAGTTCAAACAACTTTCTGATGGCCGGCAACTTACAATCAAAAGAAAGCAGGGGAGAACCAAAGGCATGCCGAACTTGAAACTTAAGATGAAAGACTCATACCGATTCTTTGGGGGTTACCAAACTTTATGCGAGGTCTCAGAGGAGGCCTAATAAAAAGGGACTGAAGCAAGCAGAAGGGGTCCCGGTTCCAGGATTGCTGTCAGAGAGGAGGCCACCCGGTCCAGAGTCGCTGTCAGTGAGACTGCCCGGATCCACGTTGCTTGAGAGAGGAGTTTCCTGCGCTTCCAGAAAGGAGCTTCTCGGTTCGAGACTTCGCTAGAGAGAGACTACTTCTAGGCCACAGACAAGGTTTCAAATTGCCGAAAGGAAGAGTTCCAATTGCGGAGAAAAGTTTCCAGGCCAGGTTAATGTCAGACATTCACCATTGTGTTGCATTTTCATTACAATTTAATGAATCAAACGACTTCACTGATATTGCTCAGTTAATGGTATTTATTCACATGGTATTTCAAGATTATTCAAATAAAGAAGAACTTTTGAAAATTATACCATTATTGGGAAGGACTAGGTGAGGAGACATTTTTTCAACATTTGATGAATTTGTGAAACAACACAAACTTCCGCTTTTTAAACTTGTGTGTATTACTGATGGTGCTCCTGCAATGGTAGGTAATAAATCAGGCTTCATTTCATTATGTAAAAACGATGACAAATATCCAGATTTTTTAACGTACCACTGTATTATTCACCAACAAGTATTGTAGTAAAAGATGTTTTTGGATATTACATTTAAAATTGTAAATTCTGTTTGAAGAAAAGCCCTGCAACGGCGGTTATTTAAATTACAGGCAGATGATGATAGGGAACTTCTGTTGTACAATAATGTTTGCTGGCTCAGTAGAAGTCAATTTTTAGAAAGATTTCTTGTATTAATTAACGATATAAAAATTTTTCTTGATGAAAAAGGAGATATTTATCCACAATTGTTACACTTATCATTTTTAGTAGATTTCTGTACGAAATTAAGCAATTTAAATTTAGAGCTACAAGGTAGAGAAAAATTTAATTGACATGTTAAGTTCAATAAAAACTTTCCACAATACTTACTTTTATTAAAGAAATTATAAATGACCATGAATTTAGACATCTCCCATATTTATTAAAATTTTTTGAACAAAATCAAGAAATGCTTCGCTATGATTTAAAAGAATTTATTCGTGAAATAGAATTAGTTGAGGAAGAAATAAATTCAAGATTTAAAGATTTTAATAAAACTGAAATGATTGTATCTTTTATCAATAATCCATTTCAAGAAAACTTGAATATCACAGAAATTTCAAATAAAATTAGTGGGCTATTTGATATAAACCAAGCCGAAGTAGAACTTGTGATAATAAACATTCAGAATAGTTTACATTTAAAATCAATAAACATGAAGTCATTTGGAAGTATGCACATGAAAAATTCCCAATATTAACTGATATTGCGCAAAAAATTCTGTTGTGTTTGGGATCGACATACTTGTCAGAATCCGCTTTTTCAAATATGACCGTCATAAAAAATCAATTAAGAAACTAAATTACAAATGATCATTTGGATGATTATCTGCGATTGGCCACTTCTTCATATCAACTTGACTATGAAAATATTGCAAGGTCCAAACAATGCCAAATTTCACATTAACTTTTTTTTTTTGTAATCAACCAGTATTTCCTGTAACTTGTGAGTTTGTAATCAATCTGTTGTTTTTTCTAACTTTGGTTTTCCAAAATAGAGAAATAAATATTTTATTCCAATATATATATATATATATTTTTATTTGTATTAAAATAATTAAAAGTGATAAATACATTTTTAAATACACAAATGAAGTTTTTAGTTATGTATTTTTTTTAGTTGTTTATTTGTGCATAATCAGATATCAGGTTGGGGGGAACGTGATCTATATAAGAGAATAGATCACCGAATAACTTATATATAAGAGAGTAGATAGCCGAATAACTTTTTATAGAAAAGTAGCTCGTGTAGTAAAAAAGGTTGAACACCATTGTCATAGTGCAACTTAAACAAGTCAATTATTCCATCCTTAGTCTGTCAGAAGCTCTTTTAGCAAATCTCACAATAATATTTCTGATTTTGCACTGGTCTGTATTAAAGTCTGAGAGTAAGGCTCATCTCTTGGATCAATGTTGTATTTCATGATCACATTGTATCCTATCAGATCACATTGAAATGCAATTATTGTACTGCTGAGCCACATGTTCTGCTAGCCTATGAACATATCAGAGAAAAATGTATCAGAAATATATAATTTACATAGACTCTGAACACTTCACAAGTCATATGCTCTCTGGTTTACAATCTTGGTTTAAAACAAATACAGCTAGTATTTTATCAAATAAAAGGTGCCAAGTCCCAAACTATATTCTAATTGATAGAAAGGACACTGCAGATGTGGCTGTTGGGTCAAATCACATTTTATCTACTTTGGTAAGTTCCCTATACAGACTACAGACAACCAGTTTATAAAAAAAGTTAATACATTTTCAAAATTTAGAATATCATCTCATTCACTGTCAACATATTTGACCACAGGTGAATTCCAACAGACTTATTCATGAACTCTTTAGAAATAAAACTCATGGATCCGAAATCCTTAATTTGATTACCGCAGTTTCCTTTTTAAAGAACCATAAAAAAAAAAAACACATGCAATTTTAGTTATGGTTTTCTCTAAATGTCATGACATAAACATCATCTTCACTTTTCATCCTTTTATCTTCTTCAGGGTTCAGAATTTTATTATTTTTTTTATTATTATTATTTCAAAAGAATGTATAGGATATATTTTGTATGAAGAATTGCAAATGAAAAAGCTTTGCGCAAGATGGGTGCCACGCTGATCAAAAACGCACTTGCATGAAAATCTCTGAACAATGCTTGGAGCATTTTAACAAGAATAAAACTGATTTTGTCTATTGATTTATTACTATGGATGAGACCTGGATTCACCATTACACACCAGAATCCAAACAGCAGTCAAAACAGTGGAGAAGCCAGTTGTTCAGTGTCAAAGAAAACAAAGTCGGTTCCATCAGAAGGAAAGGTCATGGCATCGGTGGTTTGGGATGCTAAAGACATTTTGTTTATTAATTATCTTGAAAAGGGTAAAACAATAACTGGGGAATATTATTCCGATCTTTTAACCAGACTAGACAAAAAAAATTCGTGAGAAAAGACCCAGTTTACAGAAGAAAAAAATCATTTTTCATTAGGACAATGCACCTGCTCACAAAGGTGTTTTGGTAATGGGAAAATTAAGAGATCTGCACTATGAATTGTTGGAATATCCACCCTATTCCCCAGATTTAGCTCCCTCTGACTTCTATCTCTTCCCAAAACTAAAACTCTTCCTTGCTAGTCAGTGTTTTTCTTCGAATCAAGAGGTGATTCAGCTGTAGAGGGGTATTTTGCAGATCTTACTGAAAACCACTACAAGGACAGGATAATGGTGCTGGAGCATCGCTGGAATAAATGTATTAGTCTTAATGGAGATTATGTTGAAAATTAAAAATAATTTTGAAATTATAAATTCGTTTTTTCATTGTTAGGCCGAGAGCTTTTCAGACCACCCTCGTATAATCAAATCATTGAATTCATTTAGCTCAGCATTAACCTTACATGTATGTACAGTATGCACATATATGTAATAGAAAATTTAATTATTTTAAAAAAGCTAATTATGCTTATCTCACAATAGAATTTCATTAACACAACAAACTAACATAAATTAGTAGTATAATTTAGATGTGCAATTGTTTGCCGATGATGCAAAGATAGGCAGGGCCATCAGGGATGTTACTGATATTCAGCACTTACAAAATGATTTGAATAGGCTGGAAATTTAGGCAAATAAAAATGGCTGTCAGTTTAATGTTAGTAAAGTTATGCAATTTGACGTGATGAGATTTCCAGCAACATATTATATTAGCAAGAAACTTTATTTTGCAAGAAACTGAGGAGGCAAGGGATCTTGGCATATTGGTAGATTGAAATTTGAATTTCAAAGATCACATAGTAAAAGTTGCAAATACAACTCAGAGGATAATTGCAATAAGGAAGTCATTTTGTCTCTTTGTAAGGCTTTGTGATAAGACTACACATGGATTATTGTGCACAGATTTGGTCTCCCAGATTCCAAGAGGATAAAAAAACTGCGGAAAGGATGCAATGAAGAGTTGTGAAGATTATATCCAGATTGTGAGTTTTTGGATTACAGACTGGTTAACAGTAGAAAGAGGAATGATGTGATAGAGGTCTATGAACTTTTGAATGGGTGTTGTAGGATATTGTCTGATGAAATTTTCATTATATGGAAGGTAGGGAGAAAACATGGAGCATCCATGAAAGTTAAGTTTGTTCACAATCAAGAAAGGGATAAGTGCTAGGTTTTTTCCTCACAAAGCTGTGAGTAAGCAGAATAATTTGCCTTTAGGGGTAGTGAGTGCATTTAGTGTGAATGAATTTAAGGGAAGGTACGACAACTGGTTTGGGTGATTTATAGCCTCACTTGATGAGTCATTGACTCCTTGGAGGTCTCAGATAATAATAGTAATAATAATAATAATTATTATTATTAATACTTGAACATTTTGCATAATGAAAAGGCTTTTTAATACTGTTATTTAAAAGAAAAAATACAGTTATCTTGTATTCTACTTACTCCAGTAGAGTGAGTCTTCTTCTAAATGCTTTTACAAATATTTCAAATGAGGAAGAACTTGTTCCTTTATATGACATTAATAAGAAATGGAAAAATGCATTTGTTTTCATAATTCTTTTCCAAAAATTCAAACTGCAGGATTCTTTGATATATTAGAGAGTGAGATTAACAATTTATCCTCACCATGGAAGGCATTGAATTGGTTAGTATGCATTGGAACAGAGAGCAGGTAACATACTGGGAAAAAACAGTTGTTTAGTGGCAAAATTGAAGATACATGCCAGATCTTATATCAGCACTGCTGTGTTGCACATAATTTGAATCTGGCTGTTTGAAATTATATTAAAGATGTTCCCTTGGTTTATGAAATTGAAGTAGCAAAAAAAAAGTATACACCTTTTACTTAAATTCACCAAAATGACTGAAAGAACAGGGAAAAGTAGCACACATGTAACAATCAAAAATACTGATATTCCAAATATCAGAATTCAGTAAGGTAGGCGTCTAGAGCGGGAGCACTGTCTGCACTTCTTAACAATTATTCTGCAGTAGTAATGTGTTCATGTTAGATGTTTAATGGAATATTAACAGCACTGAGAAAGGATTAAAACTAATTTTAATACTTCCAATATTTCATATCCATCACAGAGACATCTTTGGGGATTACAAAAACTTTTTGTAACAAATCACACAAATACAATACAGAGTGAAACTAAAGTCCTATCTAGGTGGTGTGCCCTCTATGGGCATTTGCAGGTGGCCTGGGATGTAAAGAGGGATCTCTGATAATTAAAGTTTCCCAAATTTTGGGAAGTTTAATGCAGCTGTATTTGTTTAAATTAGGTTGATTCCTGAATGCAATGAATAGTCTTTCTTTTTTGAATTTACTATGGTGGAGCATGATAGTTTTTTTCCAGGAGATCCTGTGGGAGTATCCAAAACATGGTCTGCAAGGCCAGTTTTTGCAGATGTAAGAATTGTGCACTTCTAACAAATCAGTCCTTCAGAACACACACAATTTACAGACAAAAAAATACTAGTTGTGGTGGTGGTGGTGGGCGATAGATGGCACTGATGTAGATGATTGGTAGTAGAGATTCAGTGTAGTGGTGGAGATGGAGAGTTATACAGTCCTCCCGCGATGAGTCTTCGGACTCCTTGGAGGTGTCACGAATAATAATAATAATTACCAGATGGATGCTGACCTGCCTGTTTGTCCGAAGTAGGCAAGTTTACAGGAACAAGGTACTCTATATACACCAGGCACTGAAAGAGGAGGGAGCTGGTCTTGAGTGGAGTGGATAAGGATAGCAAGTTTACTGTGGGGCTTAAAAGCTGTATGGAGGTTGTACTTTTTTAATGATCTGGCTATTTTTTCTGAAGTACCACAGATGTAAGGAATGGTGATGGCATTTCTGAAGTCCTTCTGGTAAGAAGAACACAGTTCTTACATCTGCAAACATGATTATGGTCAATCTGGCCTTGCAGACCATGTTTTGGATACTTCCCACAGGATCTCCTGGGAAAAAAACTGCCATGCTCCACCATAGTAAATTCAAAAAAGAAAGACTATTCTTTGAATCTGCATCTGCACTTAGGAATCAACCTAATTTAAGCAAATACGGTTAATTTTGGTTGCATTAAACTTCCCAAAATTTGGGAAACTTTAATTATCAGAGATCCCTCTTTACATCCCAGGCCACCTGCAAATGCCCATAGAGGGCACACCACCTAGATAGGACTTTAGTTTCACTCTGTATTGTATTTGTGTGTGTGTTGTTACAAAAAGTTTTTGTAATCCCCAAAGATGTCTCTGTGATGGAGATGAAATATTGGAAGTATTAAAATTAGTTTTAATCCTTTCTCAGTGCTGTTAACATTCCATTAAACCTCTAACATGAATTCTTCACAGCACTTAAGCCTCAACACAAATAGTAATGTGTATCGGCATTGGAAAAAGAGATAATGCAGCAACATCATTTGCAACAACATAAAGAAAATGAAGATATATTGTTTTTGCATGAAGAATCCATTTTCTCTTAGATTTTTTAACTATATCAAACAGCTGTCAGTGATTTTTCAAAGAGAAAAACCTACTAATTAGTCAAACAAAATACCATGCAAACAATACCTTGAATGCCCTGAAAGAAATTAGAGAAGCCTCACAACCTTTTGAGAGAATATTTTAAAAAAGATAAATAGTGTTGGTGTATATATTTGTATTCAGATAATGCATGCAGAGCACTATTCAAGTGTTGGGGGGGGGACCTAGTCGATGAAGGATTAATGTAGTTGATAAAAAGATTGAGTGAAAATTAATCAGAAATTGCCAAAGATTAAAAAATACTGGATTCTATACAGAAAAGGGCAATTAGATTGATTGATCCCTCTCTCACTAATACACTCCATTCATTTTCTTGCAGGTGTTCAGTTTCCACAGCTGGCGTTTTTTATGACTACTTCTATACTGCTGTTCATCAGAATTGGCATCAATAATTCTCCCATCCTCCCTCTGTTAAATCCATCCAAGCACATATAGTAGCCAATCAACACCATATCACTGTTCAGCTCCAAACCCACAGAAAAAATTTCTTCACTTTGTTCATTCGTTCCTTCCACTGCTAGCCTCTGGATCAGTCTCCCACATACTTTCTCGAGGAATACAATCCATGGCTTTTCAAGTCAAATGTGAACAAGTTCCTTATCACCTATCCATGGTACTAACATACTATAGGTTGACAGTCCTCGATGAACCTGTGGATGGGTTCTTCATCCATAAAAAAAAAAAAAAAACTATATCATCACATGAATTAGGTTTTAATCAAATGAATGTAATAAAAGAGAAATTGAGGTCATCATTGAATCCTTACACCCTGAATGATTTATTGATGATACATATGAATGGCCCTTCTCTGAAGGACTTCATTCCAGAGATTATGTACATCAGCTGTGTTGTGTACATTTTAAACCCACATCTGGAAGGGATATTTCTGTATAATTATATGTAATGTGTAGTGAGAATTAAAGAATGTAGCTTTGTTTTATCATCATCATAAACTTTAAAACATCAGTTATAACAGTATTTATATAAAATAGATGAATACCTTGGGTGAGTAAATTTTTTTTTGTGACTAATAGATTTAAGTTGTATTTTTGGAGCACTGCAATCATCTTCTGCATATTTTGTATTAATGAAGGTTGATGATTTACCTACAGTATATGTGAGTATTGTAACTGTAACACATCATGTTCTGAGAAAGTGCCACAGTACCACCACTGTAGAATAGCATTTTTCATTCACCATTTTGACTACATCGTCTTAGCTGTATACATTCAGGCATGTTCTGTTTGACTCAGACAGACTCCGTGATGGTCTTAACTTTTTTCTTTCAAGACCATCGAGTAGATATTAGGAAATATTCCTCACAGAAATCTTCCACTCAGTTGTTGATTGACTTTCTTCTCTATAAGTGAAGTACCTGTCCAATTTTTTATATTGTCTATCCAGTTTATTCTAGGTGTCTGCCTCTTTTTTGAGTCCCTTGAAAAAGTCCTTCAAGAATTTGCATTGGAAGACCATTAGATCTGCTGACATGACCAAGCTAGATGAGTTGTTTCTTTTGAATCTTTATGATATTTCTTGGAGTGGCAAAAGTATGAATTCTTTGTTTGACTTCAAAATTTGTTACATGATTAGTGTATGGTATCTTTAGGAGTCATCTATAGCACCTCATTTCAAATGCCAGCAACCTCTTTTCATCTTCTTTTAAGAAGGTCCAAGTTTCACCACGATATAGAAGTTACTGAATTAACTAGTGTGTGTATTGTAAACTATTATCTGTCCATAGTGGTTTTAGTTTTTGGAGTGCTGTTGCTGCTTTTACATGTTTTCTTCTAATATCCTGTCTTAATCTTCCATATTTATTAAAGATATTGCCCAGGTATTTAAACTGATCAATTTCTATGGTGTATCCTCCAGTAGAATGTTTGAGTTCTGACACAGATATTTGTCATTGTTTTTAATTTTTGGGGTACTTATGGTTAAGCCATATTTTTTAAGAGTTTGAACTAACTTTGTATGATTTCATGAAGATAATGGTTAAAACAACAAATTACACAATAACCACAGTAATTAACTTTAATGAAATAAGTTAATTACTGTGGTTATTGTCATGCCATAGGTACCTTTAAAAATTAATGAAGGTTGATGATTTACCTACAGTATATGTGAGTATTGATACTGCTAGGAGAGCAATATCATCAGCAAACTTTCGATAGTTTATTCTTCTTCCTACTATTACTCCCATATCATAGTCCACCAGGTCTTCATTTACAACATATTGGATGAAGTACTTCAATACTATTGGTGATAATTTGCACCTCTGTCTTGCTCCATTGGAAAAGGAGTACTTTAGTTTCCCTTGATTTCAAACATCATTTCAGAAGATGAGTACAAGGATTCAATCATTTGTGTTATTTTGCTATCTATGCCATAATGTTGCAGAATTTTTCCAAGGGCATCATGCCAAATATAATCAAAGGCTTTCTGTAAGTCAATAAAATCATGGCACATTACTTAATTGTGTTCTGTGTATTTTCTCCTATGATCAATTTTCTCCCCTGTTAAATATAGGTCAGTGGTACTCCTCCTCTTTCTAAATTCAGCTTTAAAGTCTGAAAAGTTGGATTCCATTTTTACTTCAACACATGAGAGTAAGATGTTTAAAAATATTTGGCTTGGATGGCAGAATGAGGCTAATTGTCCTAAAATTATTGCATTTTTTCTTTGCTTTTTTCGCTTTTGTTATGGAATAAGAATAATTGTGCGCCAGTCTTTTGATCAGATCTCAGTGTTCCACACTTGCTGGCAAATTTGGTGCAGTGCATTAACAATAGGCTTTTCCCCCTTCTTAAGCAGTTTTGATGGGATGTTGTCAATTCATGCTCTTTTTTTTTTTTTCCTAATATGTTTTTGATCTTAAGGTAGATCTTTCAACTTTTTCTCTAAATATAGGATAATCACTGTTCTCTGTTATAACTGGGACAATTTCCTCTAAAAATTTGTTGGTCCAAACTGCATCATACTTGAATAGTTTACTGTTTACTTGAATAATCATACTATCTTTTCAATATTTTCATCATCATCAGTAATATTTATTCCATTCTCATTCTCAGTTATCCAGCTCTGACGAACAAAAGGCTTTGTTAATTTCTTTATTTGGTATGCTATTGTATGGTTATTCTTATGAAGATTGTCCTCAACTTCTTTGCATTCTCTAGATAAGCACTAATCATTCTAAAAATTTAATCACTCTAAAAAGAGATATAAGAAAGATGTTTTGAACAGAATAAAATTGAATTTCATATTGAAACAAAGAGTGTACAAGAAAATTTTAAAACAAATCAAAGTTGACTAGCTTTCTGAGGTGAATTGTGGACTCAAATACACCAACATTATTCAAGAAAAAAAATAAAAGATGTTGAACACAAGAACCAAACCTTAGAGATTCAGTGGCAAACCTTGAAGAAAGCATTGTCTGTAAGGATAGAAAAATAACAATTCTGTGGTACACTCAGGAAGTTAAAGAAGCAGTCAAGGAAAAAAAGAAATCATATCGAAAGTTATTAGCAAGTAAGTCAGCTTGTGTTCTTAAAGAATACAGAGAAAAATGTAAGAAAGTGAATCACTGTGTAAAACTAGCTAAACAAAAGTCATGGAAAGACTTTGATAGAACATAGAAAAGAAATATCAGGAAAATGATAAAATAGTCTGGAGACTAACCTGAAATGTGGAAAGACAGTTGATGTAGATGAAATTAGATCAGAAATCCTTGAATATGGAGGTATAAAAGTCTGGATGATTGGAGCAGAGCCTTCATACACTATATGATCAAAAGTATCCGGACACCTACTCGAAACTGTAATCAGACTTTCCCTGTGACACACTTTCCAGTAGTGGACATTAATACAGGGTGGATCCACCCTTTGCTTCTATGACAGCTCTAACTCTGTTGGGGAGACTTTCTACTAGGTGTTGGAACATCTCTGGAGGAATTGCAGCCCATTCTTCCTGAAGAGCTGAGCAGTTCGTGATGTTGGTCATTGGGGTCTGGAGTGAAGTTCACCATTCTAATTCATCCCAAAAGGTGTTCAGTGGGATTCAGGTCAGGGCTCTGGGCCGGCCAGTCCATTTCTGGAATGTTATTGACCACAAACCAATCCCTCACAGACCTTGCTTTATGGCAGGTAGCATTGTCATGCTGATACTGACAGTAGTCATCACCGAATTGATCTTCCACCATAGACAGTACGCAACGAGTCAAAATTTCCTTGTACCCTTCCGCATTTAGATTTCCGTGTATTGTTATGAGAGGACCAAGTCCATTCCATGAAAAACCACCCACACTGTAATGCCACCTCATCCAAATTTCACTGTTGGCACTACACATGCTTGCAGGAATCGTTCTCCAGGCATTCACCACACCCAGAATCTCCCATCAGGCTGCCACATGGTAAAGCGTGATTCATCACTCCAAATCACACATGTCCAGTGGTGTCACTCTTTACACCACTGCAGGCAGTGCTTAGCATTCACAGGAGAAATGTTTAATTTATGGGCAGCTGCTTGACCATGGAACTTCATTCCTCTTAACTCTCGACGCACAGTCATTGTGCTAGCTGGCAGTTAGTAGCACTGTGGAACTCCCGGGTGATTGTTTCACTTGAAGTTTGGCAATTTCCATGAACCACCTTCTTCAATGATCGAGGTCCCTGTCTGTCATTAAATGCGGCCTACCCAACCATGGTTTTGTCGTGGTTGTGCCTTCACATTTCCACTTCACAATCACGTCACCAACTGTTGACTTGGGCAACTTGAGGAGGGTTGAAATGTCTCTGACAGATTTCTTACTGATGTAGCAACCAATAACTAGTCCATGTTCAAAGTCACTGAGCTCCCTCGACCAATCCATTCTACTCGTACTTCCTAACGCTGAACAACGCACAGTTCCATGCCCCCTTTTATACCAGAGTGAGGTCGTAGTGACATCTAGATGTCAGTTTACGAATTACAGAGGGTGTCCAGATACTTTTGATCAGATAGTGTAGTACCCATCTATAAAAATCAAAATAAAACTGAAAGTAGGGAAATACCTTTGTAATTCTCACAAATGTTCCTCGTAAGATTTAATGCAAGTATACTCGAGAAACAGCTAAGAAAAATTGTGGAGAGAAAGTTTGGTGAAGAACAAGCTGGATTCAAATAGAGGTTATCAGAATCAGATTTTCACTTGGAGACAAATAGTTGAGAAATCTTGAGAATATAACAAGGATTTGTAAGTTTCATAGATCTGGAAATGGCATGTGACAAGATGCCAAGAGGATATGTATGGTGTAAATGGAACATTATATTTGCAATACGTAATGTATATTTGAGGTTTAACACATCAGTTAGATCAGCGCTTCTTAAACTTTTTCTGCTCACGACCCCTTTTCACCTGAGAAATTTTTACGTGACCCCGGGTATATAAAATAGGTATACAAATCAAACATTTACTGATAATAAATCATAAAGAAATTTATTTCAAAACAATTCTTTGGTATACATATAATTTACATAAAGAATACCATTTACATAAAGAATTACAAACATTAGCCTCGAATTTGAATTACTTTTTGGTCGTTGTGTGTTCAGAAACCTTCTGTTGTCAAATTTTTCTCGACCCCACATTCAGTTACGAACCCCATTTGGGGTCGCCCACGGTTTAAGAAGCTCTGAGTTAGATGATGTTAAATCAGATGTGAGACAAGTGTGCACACAAGATGCCATAGATGGCATCTCCACTTATTATTCTATGTGAATCACATTATGAAGGTAAGCAATATTAAATCTGTTCTTGTAGAAAGGCTTATACATTGGCAACACAACTATTAAATTATTTAAGGAATTCACAACGTATACTGAAATATTAATTAAAAGAAACTTTAATAAATACTTCCTATATTTCAGCAACATCACATTGCCATCTTCATGCGAACATACAAATATGACATGCATGCAGGCACTACAAAAAGCAAATGAGGCAGAAGATAAGAAACTATTGTTGTTGCTAAAGTCCTAATGGTGCCCCCTAGTGGGCTGTATTGGGTTGTCTTGGCCATTGGGCTGATGTTCTCATGAAGTAAGTCTCCCAAATTTGGGGCAGTCTCATGCACCCAAATTTGTTGAGGTTTGGAACGTTTTTTAGAGCTGAGGCAGATTCTATGAATAATCTTTCGTACTTAAACTTGCTGCAGTGTATTACTTTGGCTTTCTTCCAACGTATTCTGTGGCAGGTATCCAGAGCATGGTCTGCAAGACCAGAGTGGCTGTACTGGTGAAACTGGATGTAGTCTTTGTGTTCCGAAATTCTGATATCCGCTGTCCTGCCTGTTTGGCCAAAGTAGGACAGTTTACAGCTGCAAGGGACCTGGTATACACCAGGTAGGTCTAGGGAAAGTCTTTGGTAGAGTGGATAAGGGATGCCAATTTTTTATATGGTTTGTAACAAGAAGTCAAGTCATTTTTTAAGGATTTTGGTTATTTTTTCAGAGGTGCCCCGGATGTAGGGAATGGTGATAGATTTAGTGTAGTCTTTATTGTGTGGGTGGGGGGGGGGGGTTACTGGTTTTAATATTTTGGATTTTTTGGGGGTTGTAGCCATTGGCTAAGAAAGTTTTCAGGATGTGGTTTAGTTCCATGGTTAAGGCAATGTCATCTAAACAGATTAATTTTGCACTGTTACATGGTGTTTTAATAACCCCATATTGTTGTTGTGTGTATGGGGGGGGGGGGGGATTGCTGGTGAATGTATCTGCCTGTATGGGTGGGTTTTCTATAAAAAGAGAAAACCAAGGATCCATCAGGCTGGTGCATGATTAGAGTGTCTAGGAAAGGGAGGCAGTTGTTTTCCTCTTTTTCCAAGGTGAACAGGATTCTGGGGTGTTGGTTGTTTAAGTGTGTTAAGAAGGAGTGGAGTGTATTGGAGCCATGTGGCCAAATGGCGAACACATCATCCACGTAGCGAAGCTTCACTACGTGGATGATGTGTTCGCTATTATATTCATTGGAGATGGTCCTGCTCATAGTGGAGTAGCTATTCTTGTAGGTAGTCATACTACTTTCCATCATTTCCGGCTTAACACTGCTCTGGGATTAGTATCTATTTGCCTATCTGTGGGGTTTCTTATCACAGTATGCTCAATATATTTATCACCATGTTCTGAATTAAATGAAACGGAACTTGATAATCTCGTATTGCAACTGCCTCAGCCCGTACTCCTAATTGGGTGACTTTAATGGTCATAACACTCTGTGGGGTAGTGCCAACACAAATAGATAAGGTCGTATTATTGAGTGAATGCCCAACAACCTCTACTTTATTAATAACAGAGTAAATACCTTCTTTCATATGCCTATGCACTCTTATTCTGCAATTGATCTTACAATTTGTTTCCCTGATTTTTCCATTGCTCACATGGGATGTGACAGAAAACATATTCAGAAGCAATTGTTTTTCCATTGTTAGCACTGGCTTCACAGGAGGGACCATGTCCTCCTACACAGATGCCCATGTGGAAAAAGGACTAGGCTGACTGGAATATTTTTTACCATCTTACAAAATTTAATGCTGAAGCATCCAAATACCTAACAATGAATCAGTGAAATGTGAATTGGTGTCCAAAAGCAAAAGATGAACTACATTTTTACCTGTATATGAAAAACTTTTCATCACTGCAGCCAAATGTAGACATAAATTTATTTCCAGCATACTAATAAATTATTAGATATATGAAGAGCCGAAGGCTTCAACTTAAACTAATAAATTATATTATACAAAAAACATGTTATAAATTTTGTTACATGTTACAAATTATAAACATGTTACAAATTAAATTTCAATACACTTTTGACAAAAATTACAAATTTCCTAAGGACGTAGTTAAGGAATTAATGTACAGTGCTTACAGAAAACTCAGTATGGAATATGCTCATTCCAAACTACAGTGCAGCTTTCACTACATCCTACCATTCTTAGCACCAAGTGAGTCAGGAGTTCTTGATGCAAACTGGCCCACTCCTCCTTCAGAGCATAGATAAGGTCTTGTTTGTTTTCTGCAGAGGAATTTCGAACAGCATTCTCTCTCCCTACTGCATCCCAAACATGTTAATAACTTCACATCAATTGCCATAGTGTCACATAATGCAAGGCACATATCCTTATGAACATTTATAATGCTATGCATTATGGAAAGTGCCACTACCCAGACCAGACCTTTATTGAACTCTCATCAGTGGGAGCCAGATCTAAAAGAGTTACCAAGGTTGAAGTAATGCAGAAGTCATATATTTTTCATATACAAGTATTAAAAAGAGTGTCACACCATATTGCTAAAATACTCTGGATTAGAGATAGATGTTGAAAGTTTTTTAACTTGGTTATACTATAAATTAAAGAATTGTAGAAAGAATGTGAAGTCATTATATACAAGTAGCCCAGTCATGAAGTTACTTCACATGCAAATTTTATTTGCTTACACTTGGATAAAGGATGAAACCAAGAATATAATTTCTTGGCATCTTTAATTTATAGTATTACCAGATTAAAAAAAAAAAAAAAAAAAAAAAAAAAAAAAAAAAAAAAAAAACTTTCATCAGGTAAGAAGCAACACTTTCGAGCCAGATCAAGTGTCATCTAGAATCAGAAGAAAGACTAAAACAACTTTCATCCTTAAAGTGTACATTAGCCCAGTAGTGTCTTGTCTATTTTTTATGGATGCAACACTACTGAAAACGTGGATAAAGGGATGCAGACTACAGGCCTTCAGGCATACTTGTCACAGATGTCTTGCCACAGTTTGTCGAGATATTTGCGTACCTGTGTTTGAATGGAGCCAGCTTGCGAGCTTGACCTACCATGGTAGTCGATTATGTTTTGCTGTTATAACCAAAACACAAGAAAGATATTTAATTAACAACCAGTTATCTTTTTTAGACGTTCTCCTCATCCGGTCACTTCAAATATTCTTACAACTACAGTATACAGGAAACCAACGTTCACAGGTCATTATATTCTTAAAGAATCAGCCCATCATCCATGTCAAAAAACAGGAATTATAAATTGCCTCATCAGAAGAGCCAAAACTAATTGTTCTATTTTTGATTATCTACTGAAAGAACTTTCTACTATCCAGCAACACATGAAACTCAGTAGCTTTTTTAAAAAAAGTACTCAACATCTCAATTCTTATAATCCTCCACAAAACAACAAAGTTTCAATACATCGAGTGCCTATTCCTTATATCTCTGGTATTTCAGAACCTATCACAAGAATTTTAAAGATATATGATTTAACTACGTATTCACCTATTAACAAATTTTCTTCTCATTTTCCTTCTCCTAAAGACAAACACTCAACTTTATCTCTTCCTGGAGTTTATCAAATTCCTTGCAACTGTGATCTCTCTTATTTTGGACAGACTGGACGTTCTCTTGAAAAAAGAATCCAAGATCATCAATCCTCCATTCTTCACAACAAACCTGAAAAGTCTGCATTGGCTCAACACAGGATTGAAACTGACCACAGCATCTTTTGGTCCAGGACTCTCCTCTTACATAGATCCCGTTATACGTTCAAATGTTTGTTCAAGGAAAGTGTGGAGGCCTTGCTCCATTGTCCCAACCTGAATCGTAATGACTGTATATCTATATCGAAAATCTGGGAAAGTCTAATCAAGATTACTTGTTCATTTTTTTTTTTTTTTCAATCATGTCTCTACTTCAAAATATTCCATTTTATACTTAATACTTAGTTCATTTATTTATTAATAGTGAGTGTATTATTATGTATCTGGACACCATTGGGCTCTTCTACAAAAATTGCCATGCCCATTGCATTTGATAAAAGCATGTTAATTTTGGCAAGTATGTGTGTGTGTGTGTGTATTTTACATGGATGTGTATATGTTTATTGACAATGATTCATTCTGTTGCAGATCCAAAACCATCACGCCTTTCCTTGTTTGGCAATCTTCCTAACCCAAAAAATCCAGGTTCTAAATTTGATATTCCACCAGAAATTGGAAAATATGTTTCTGTGCGAAGTTTCTTCAGTGAAGAATATTGCTATATTATGGATGCAAAAAGTTGTGGAAATATTGGTCGATACCTCAATGTAAGTTAGAGAATATGGTATTTTGCCATTCATAATGGTAGTCTGCTATGCAGTTTGTCATTGTTACCGTTATCTCTTGCAGTGTACCTTTGTGGAGTGTATCATACCACCATTAGTAGTATGGTAGATGCACAAATAACATAGCTGATTTGTGTAAAATCACAGGATGTAACTAATATATGATAGCCACACAGATTACTGATTACTATGAACAATGTTCTTCTGAATTATTCTTTGTTCAATAATTTCTAATTTGATTCATGTATATTAATCATAAATATAACCATAGAATATCTATCAGGAGAATCTTCTAAGATAGAAGATCAAACTATCATAGCTTTTTCAGTATGTTCATGTATTGATTGTGATATGAATTCCTTCTGTATTATTTCTTTTCAAATCCTCATTTGCTGAGACTGCATTTAAATAATGGATGATCTTTCTCAACTTTTTTTTGAATGTGCATCCCAGATTAGTTTCAGCCTGTATGTTTTAGAATACAGGGATTCACATCACATTCAAATAGCTGAGAAAATGGCACTCTTTCAATTATTGATCTAATTCACATCCACATTCCACATCTCGAAGAGCATTACCCTGCAACACATTATGCTCCCAAAAGGCCAGCATATCGCGGATACATGATTTTCATTGTCAGCAACTGAATAATCAGAGGTCTTGTAATTTTTATTACATTAAAAAAAAAAAAAAATTGTTTTTGTATATAGTCATAACATGTGGGGGATCACCTACCCCTTTCCCATTTTATTCAGAATGATATCGATTGCATTTTTAAATATGAAAGTCAAATAAATTTTTACCAGACAGTTTTGGGAAATTACATAAATTAGAACAGTTATATATATATACACACGCACACACACATATATATACGTGTACGAAGATTAATTTACTCGGTTGTTATACATATTCAAAAAGAATTGAATGACTTAAACCGAGAGAAAAAGAACAAGGTTTATTAGTATTACACAACTAGTTTCAGCTTTTTGACAGCCTTCGCCAGGTGCACATTATAAAAGAAATAACCATTAAACATGGAAGAAAAAACTGTAAACATCACGGAAAGTAAATGTATATATTTAACATGAAAACGTTGAAGTCAACATATTGAAAGCTGTTCCCTCGTTGGCTACATTGTTAGACATGTGCGTGCGTGTGGCATCTCGTGAGCTCCAGTATTTGATCACAACAGAATGACAGTCTGAAAGCTTGTAGCTTAGGTTGTTGTTTAGATGTACAGGGTTGAGGATGATTTCCTTAGATTCTATAATCTTCCTCTCCATTTCATCATGGCAATGGAAAATGTTGTTAGATTTGTCCCAAAGATTCTATGGCTATGGTTTTCATCAGAATTGGCCGAAAATAGAACATGGCTAGATAAAGCACTGGCACGTGTTCTCTTGTAAGCAATGTTCCTCTTGTGTTCCTCAATGCGTAACTCGATTGACTTATCTGTTTGGCCAAAGTAAGGAATGTCACAGTCACACCAGATCTGATAAACACTGGGATATTTAAGATTATGATGACTAGGTTTTGGATGGCTTACTAGAGAACGGATTTTTGGAAGAGGAGTAAATAAAGTTCTTATGTTGTTTGAATTGTTACATAGTGACACTTACTCTATCCTCGAGAGAGATCCCACTCATGAACTCCAAAACCGGACTGACAACTTATTGAAAACTACCTCTGAACTGTCTAGAAACATTCGCCTTTCTCTTCGCTCTCTCCATCCACTTATTCCACATCTGTATGGAGTCCCCAATATCTATAAGGAAAATACCCCACTTCATCCTATCGTCGAAGGTATTGACTCTCCAACATACAACCTTTCAAAATATCTAGCAAAATCAATCAAATGTTTTTCTGGCAAGTCATCGTCTCTGTGGATTGTGTCATATATTAAAGATATTATTGTCAAGGAAGATGAAATCATGGCTAGTTTTGACATAGTCTCCTTGTTCACAAATGTTCCTACAGACGAAGTTCTGGTACTACTCAAGGATAAATTATCTAAAAAGATCTTAGCCTTACTTACTCATTGCATCAAATCTCTATACTTTAAATTTCAGGATAGCATCTATAAACAAAATCATGGTATTTCTATGGGTAATCCTTTATCTCCTGTACTTGCCAACATTTATCTTGAAAATTTGGAAGTTAAAGCTATCTCTTCCTATCCCTTAAAACCAAGAATTTTGAAACAATATGTTGACAACATTTTCCTAATTTTTAGCTATGGCTATGATTTTCTCTTGGATTTCCTTGAACATCTAAATGGTCAACACCCAAATATTAAATTTACGGCTGAGTTTGAAGCTAATGGTTCCCTTCCTTTTTTAGATGTCAAACTGACCCGTTCTTCAGAAAAACTGAAAATCTCAATCTACAGGAAACCTACCCATACCAATAGATATCTCTATAGCCAATCCCATCATTATCCTCCTCAGAAATTTGGAATAATTTCTACTTTGGGACATAGAGCTCGCTCTCTTCTTGATGACCCGATTGAACTTCATAAAGAAATCAAGTTTCTTAGATCTACTTTCAGACTAAATGGATATTCTCAAAAAATTACTAAAAAATTCCTATTTCATCCTCCTAGCCACCATAATGAAAAGATGAATAATGTAAAAGGTAACATCTCTTTACCATATATAAGCTCTGTTTCTCCCAAATTAGCCAAGGTTCTCTAAAAATACAACGTAAGAACTTTATTTACTCCTCTTCCAAAAATCCGTTCTCTAGTAAGCCATCCAAAACCTAGTCATCATAATCTTAAATATCTCGGTGTTTATCAGATCTGGTGTGACTGTGACATTCCTTGCTTTGGCCAAAAGCAAGATAAGTCAATCGAGTTACTCATTGAGGAACGCAAGAGGAACATCGCTTATAAGAGAACACGTGCTAGTGATTTATCTAGCCATGTTCTATTTTTGGCCAATTCTGATGAAGAAAACCATAGCCATATAATCCTTTGGGACAAATCTAACATTTTCCGTTGCCATGATGAATTGGAGAGGAAGATTATAGAATCTAAGGAAATCATCCTCAACCCTGTACATCTAAACACCAACCTAAGCTACAACCTTTCAGACTGTCATTTTGCTGTGATCAAATACTGGTGCTCACGAGATGCCATACGCATGCACACGTCTAACAATGTAGCCAACGAGGGAATGGCTTTGAATACGTTGACTTCAACGTTATAATGTTAAATATATACATTTACTTTCCATGATGTTTACATTTTTTTACCATGTTTATTATTTCTTTTATAATGTGCACCTGAGAAGGCTGTCAAAAAGCTGAAACTAGTTGTGTAATACTAATAAACCTTGTTCCTTTTCTCTCAGTTTAAGTCATTCAATTCTTTTTAAATATATGTAGTGTATATTTACTGTATTTTTTTGAATAACGGCTTCACATGTGTAAGAGAAAACTAAATATAATTTATTACTCCTATGTATTTCACTCAATATATCTCATGAATTTCTTTCAAGGAGAAGACAGAAAAACTGGTAACAACATTTAAATTCTGAATATCATAGCTGATTTGTGTACCATCATAGGATGTAACTAATACTATGATAGCCACACAGATTACTGGTTACTATGAATAATGTTCTTCTGAATCATTCTTTGTTCAATAATTTCTAATTTGATTCATGTATATTAATCATAAATATAACCATAGAATATCTACCAGGATATTCCTAACCCAAAAAATCCAAGAATGAGTCATGCAGCATGCGTATGATGATAATCAGCCTATCTTTTCTACCGACTACAGGATGAAGGCCTCTCCCATTGCAGGAGGGTTGGGTCCACTTCTTCCATGGTGACAGAGTCCATCTCAGGAGAATGTATATATACTTGGATGAATGAATGTATAAAGGTGGAAGACAATCACAAACATCCATTTCTAGGCGGGATTTGAACCTGCAACCTTTGCTGGAGAGCTGATATGCTAACAACTCG
Source organism: Typopeltis vanoorti (assembly GCF_054136105.1). Classification (NCBI taxonomy): domain Eukaryota; kingdom Metazoa; phylum Arthropoda; class Arachnida; order Uropygi; family Thelyphonidae; genus Typopeltis; species Typopeltis vanoorti. The sequence continues at coordinate 78,094,392 of NC_143573.1, read as the reverse complement.
GCCAACCAGGCCAACAATTAATTAATTAATAATAAATAAAAATATAAAAAATTATAAACAATTAACAGTCATCACTTCCCAAAACTTAGAAATAGGCATACAGTCGGTCTGATTAAGATTAGAATGGTACCGTAGGGCTTCACATGATTCAAAAAATAAACAATCAGATTTCAACCTACTGTAGTGTAGCATCTTAGTATGGTTCCAGTGTACTCTCTGTTTAATGTTGATGGCATAAGAAACAAGATCTGAACCTTCAGAATCCAAAAATCTTGTATAATCGTCTTGTTTTTCATTTCTAATAGTAGCAGAATGGCCAGTCTGTCCAAAGTAGCAAAAATGACAAGAACAGATTATTTGATAAACACCAGGCAAAGATAAAAGTGATAATGTATCTTTGATAGGTGATAAGAAAGATCACAACTTCCGAGCAGGTTTTAAGATAATATGTAAATTATATCTGTGAAGAGTTCTTGCTGTCTGTCTTCTCCTTGAAAGAAACTCATGACATATTGAGTGAAATATATAGCAATAATAAATTATATTTAGTGTTCTCTTACATGTGTGAAGCTGTTATTCAAAAAAATATAGTATGTTTAACACGTATATCTATATTAAACAACTAATAGTGTATGTTTGTGCATTAGAACTACATCTTTGTGTTAAGGGACAGACTTTCATTGGCCATTATTTCTTGAAAAATATCGATGTTTATAACTGCTTTCTAAACATTTTCATAAATTTTTTGATGAAATAATTTAAATATTGATGTTTTAATCATCATCAAATTCCTGATGTACACCCTCAAGGGATGTGCAGGATATTACAATAGTAAGACATAAAAAACTAACTTTCTATGAACAATTTTCCTCCAAATTAATCTGTTACCTTTCAAAATCCCAGTAATGTCAGATGTTATATATATATAAGGTACTTCTTACTGTATCAATCAACCTAGATCTTGGTCTTCCTCAGGATCTTTTTCCTGTGATCCTGACATAAAACACTTAATTTGCTAACCTTTGATACCATCTATTCACTTCCCAAATCTTTCTCCGAACTCTCATATCTTTGGTCTCTGATCTTTGATCAAGTGTTTTATTTCTAACCCAGCTTTCAGACCCATATGTTAAAATTGGTTTTAACGCTGTCTTGTATAGTAGTTTAGTGGTTTGACTAATTTTTCACTTATTCCATACAAATTTATTAATTTGACTTCCTACCAGACCAGCTCTGCTTCTGTTTATTTCCAAATTTAATTTGCCATCTTCATTAAAATTTGTGCTTAAATAAATAGTGTAAATGTTTTATTTGTACTGTGAATTTTTGCCAGCCTGGTTGGCCAAGTGGTTAACATATCTGCTCTCCAGCAAAAAGGCTGTGGGTTCAAATCCTGCCTTGGGCATGGATGTTTATTTGTGAAAATACTAGTAGTGGTGGTCAGCAGTAGATGGCGTTGGTGTGGATGATGAAGGTAGTTGCAGCTGGTGAAGATGGAGAGCTTTAGTGCAGGTACCCTCCCTTGATGAGTCGTTGGAATCCCTGGAGGTGTTATGTAATAATAATAATAATAATAATAATTTTTTTTTTCATCAAGGATGCAGCTGACTTTTTCAGTGTTTCTGCATGTTTTCATTGTTGTCTTTTGATTGCTGATTTTCATACTAAATTTATTAAACATTTATTATTATATTAATATTATAAAATTAAAATTATATTAATATTATATTATTAATATAATTATAATTATATATATATATATATATATATATAATTATTATAATTATATTAATATTAAAATTATAATATTAATTTATTATACAAAAATATTTTGGGAAAATTTGGAGAAAAGAGCAAAGCTAATAATAATGGCAAATACCTGTTCGATTTCTGCTCAGGACATGGACTGGTTATTACTAACACCATGTTCCAACATAAAAATGTGCACAAATTCACATGGAAAGAAGAGGCACTCATTGATTATGTTATTGTTAATAGTGATGTTTTCTCCCTGTTGCAGGACACCAGCATGTACAGAGGATTTGAAATTGGAAGTGATCACTATTTAGACTTGAGCAGGATAAAATTGAATTTCATATTGAAAAGAATAATAAGAAAGTTTTAAAGCGAATAAAAGTTGAGCAGCTCTCAGATGTGAACTGTAGACTAAAATACACAAAGATTATTGAAGAAAAAATGAAAGAGTTTGAGAACAGGAACCAAACCTTGGAGATTCAGTGGCATGCCTTGAAGAAAACCCTGATTGATTCAGCCAGAGAGGCATGTGGTGAGGTAGTCTGCAAGGATAGAAAAATCAGAACTCCGTGATGGACACAGGAAGTTAAAGAGGCAGTGAAGGAAAAGAAGAAAGTATATCCTGGAAAATAAGTCAGCTTTTGCTCTTAGAGAATACAGAGACAAATGTAAGAAAGCTAAACACTGTGTAAAACTAGCTAAACAAAAGTCATGGGAGGACTTTGGCAAGAACATAGAAAATAAATATTAAGAAGGTGGTAAGATATTCTGGAGGTTGTTGAAGAAGCTTAGAAATAGAGGAAAGAGTGCTGTAAAAGGAGTTAGAGATGATTAAGGTGACATGAAAATGGGAGAGAAAGATATCCTTGAAGTATGGAGTAATTACTTCAAAAAATTGCTAAATAAAACAACCAGTGATAGCACAGTGGTAAAAAACACTCAAAAGGCATACAGTCGGAAATACATATCCATACTTGAAGTAGGAAAAAGCCATCAAAGGCTTGAAATGTGGAAAGGCAGCAGAAGTAGATGATATTCGACCAGAAATACTGAAATATGGTGGTATAAAAGTCTTACAGTGGCTGCACTGCATGGTTCAGAAAGCCTGGACAGAGGGACAAATACCTGATGATTGGAGTAGAGCTCTCATAGTACCTATTTATAAAAAGGGAAATAAAACTGAATGTGAGAATTACAGAGGTATTTCCCTTCTGAGTGTTCCTGGCAAGATCTATGCAGGTATACTTGAGAAACGGTTGAGAAGAATTGTGGAAGAAAAGCTTGGTAAAGAACAAGCTGGATTCAGGCCAATTAGAGGCTGTCAGGATCAGATCTTTACTTTATGGCAAATAGTTGAGAAAGCATGCGAATATAACAAAGATCTATTTAAGTTTTGTTGATCTGGAAAAGGCATATGACAAGGTGCCAAGAAAGAAGCTATTCAATACACTACAGTTATATGGTGTCAATAGGGCATTATATCAAGCAATACTTAGTCTTTATTTGAATTGTAAGTCAGCATTTAGAATTGAAGGAAGTACAGGAAGATGGTATAATGTTAAATCTGGTGTGAGACAAGGATGTACATTATCCCCTGTGTTATTCATTATCTATATGGATCACATTATGATGGAAAGTGGTATTAAACATGATATCTGAATTGGAGATGTTAATGTCAGCTCTTTGCTTTATGCGGATGATGTTATACTTCTAAATAAATCTACTACAAGCTTGCAAGATTCCCTGACTAAATTGAATAACTGTTGTAATAGATATGGTATGAAGATCAGCATAAAAAAGACAAAGACAATGAAAATAGGTAGAATTGTTGAAAATGTCAACTATGTTGTGAATGGGGAACCTGTGGAACAAGTAAAACATTTAAGTTACTTAGGCATGATTTTTAGTGAAGATGGTAAATTAAATATGGAAATAGACAACAGAATCAACAAAGCTGGTATGGTAGGAAGTCAATTGAATAAATACATATGGAATAAGAGAGAAATTAATCGGAACACTAAATTAGCTGTATACAAACCAGTTTTAATTTATGGATCTGAGAGCTGGGTCAGAAGTAAAACAGTTGATCAAAGACTAGAGACTGCAGATATGAGAATCCTGAGAAAGATTAGAGGCGTAAACAGATGGCATCAATGGCAATATCATTAAAAACGAGGATATTAGAAAAGAACTTGACATTGTCAGCATCGAGGATGCGCTAGCAGAGCTAATCTCAGGTGGTATGGTTACTTGAACAGAATGGGCAAGGAAAGATTAGCAAAACAAGTGTTCTGTGCCAGGTTGGCAGGAAAATGACTCAGAGGAAGACCAAGATAGAGTGGATTGATACATTACAAAGTGCCTTAGATGATAGAAATATAAGTTCTGATAATGTTGGAGTCTTGACAAGTAACAGACTGATTTTTAGGAAAATTGTAGATAGGAAGTTAGTAATGATGTAAATTTTTCATGTAGTACTATCATATCCTGTACACCCCTTGAGGGTACATGTCAGGAATTTGATGATGATGATGATTTATGAAACAGTTATTCAGTTTAGTCAAGGAATTCTGCAGACTTGTACTGTATATTATATTTACGTGTATAGTATCATCGACATAAAGTAAAGAGCTGGGATTAATATCTCCAATTTTATATCAGGGGTGCTTAAGGGTCAAAGCTGTATAACTGAGAGGAGACCTCCACATAGCCTTTAAAGGAATGCGGAGAACCGACCAGGGCTTCTGACCTAATGTCCAATCCTCACCTTCTCGTGGTGCACCCTGTTGGGTATCTACTTTGATACTGAACGAACGAGGATGGGCTGGCAATTTGGGATTTAGCCGACCAAATTGTATTCTTATTGGTTAAACCAAAATAAAAAATGATGGTACAACATGACAAAATTTCATGCCGGCTGGGGCGTCGCCCGGTTAAACAAGGCCCCCGTTGTTTTCGCCAGGGAACCAGGGCGAACAGCGAAAAGTCAGCTACTGGAACAAATCTGAAAACAAACCCCAACTCAACATCACCAGAGTTAAAGATCGGTACTATCAACGTAAGAAGCCTGAATGGCAAAGAAATGGAGCTAGCTGAGGAATTAGATAAGTACCAGATCGACATAATAGGGGTGACTGAAACAAAAAAGACCAAAACTGGTGAGATCTTTCTGAGCCATAAATACAAAATGTTATATTCAGGCAATGACAATCAAGGAAAAGAAGGAGTAGCCATAGTATTCAACACAAAATACGAGGCTAATCTTCTTGAATGGCAGTCAGTCTCAAGTAGAGTAATGTGGGCAAATATGAGAATGGTGAACTGGACAATGAGACTTATTTGTGCCTATGGTCCCACAGAAGGTTCTACTAAGGTAGAAGTGGAGGAATTTTTTGAGGCTTTAGAAAAAGCAACTGACACAATGAAAAAGGAAAAGTTGGTCCTTGTTGGGGATCTAAATAGCAGAGTAGGAAATGATTGTGAGACATACAAAAATATTTTGGGAAAATTTGGAGAAAAGAGCAAAGCTAATAATAATGGCAAATATCTGTTGGATTTCTGCTCAGGACATGGACTGGTTATTACTAACACCATGTTCCAACATAAAAATGTGCACAAATTCACATGGAGAGAAGAGGCTAGGAATAAGAAAAGTCTCATTGACTATGTTATTGTTGATAGTGATGTTTTCTCCCTGGTGCAGGACACCAGAGTGTACAGAGGATTTGAAATTGGAAGTGATCACTATTTAGTCATGAGCAGGATAAAATTGAATTTCATATTGAAAAGAATAACATGTAAGAAAGTTTTAAAGCGAATAAAAGTTGAGCAGCTCTCAGATGTGAACTGTAGACTAAAATACAGAAATATTATTGAAAAGAAAATGAAAGTGTTTGAGAACAGGAATCAAACCTTGGAGATTCAGTGGCAAACTCTGAAGGAAACATTGATTGATTCTGCCAGAGAGGCATGTGGTGAGGTTGTGTGCAAGGATAAAAAAATCAGAACTCCCTGGTGGACACAGGAAGTTAAAGAGGCAGTGAAGGAAAAGAAGAAAGCATATCAAAAGTTCCTGGCAAATAAGTCAGCTTTGTCTCTTACAGAATACAGAGACAAATGTAAGAAAGCTAAACAGTGTGTAAAACTAGCTAAACAAAAGTCATGGGAGGACTTTGGCAAGAATATAGAAAATAAATATCAAGAAGGTGGCAAAATATTCTGGAGGTTGTTGAAGAAGCTTAGGAATGGAGGAAAGAGTGCTGTAAAAGGAATTAGAGATGATAAAGGTGAAATGAAAACAGGAGAAAAAGATATCCTTGAAGTATGGAGTAATTACTTTGAAAAACTGCTAAACGAAACAAGCAGTGATGACAGCACAGTGATAAAAAACACTGACCAGGCATGCAGTCAGGAATACATATCCATACTTGAAGTAGAAAAAGCCATCAAAGGCTTGAAATGTGGAAAGGCAGCAGGAGTAGATGATATTCGACCAGAAATGCTGAAGTATGGTGGTATAAGAGTCTTACAGTGGCTGCACTGCATAGTTCAGAAAGCCTGGACAGAGGGACGAATTCCTAATGATTGGAGTAGAGCTCTCATAGTACCCATATATAAAAAGGGAAATAAAACTGAATGTGAGAATTACAGAGGTATTTCCCTACTGAGTGTTCCTGGCAAGATCTATGCAAGTATACTTGAGAAACGGTTGAGAAGAATTGTGGAAGAAAAGCTTGGTGAAGAACAAGCTGGATTCAGGCCAAATAGAGGCTGTCAGGATCAGATCTTCACTTTACGACAAATAGTCGAGAAAGCATGGGAATATAACAAAGATCTGTATTTAAGTTTTGTCGATTTGGAAAAGGCATATGACAAGGTGCCAAGAGAGAAGCTATTCAATACGCTGCAGTTATATGGTGTCAATGGAGCATTATATCAAGCAATACTTAGTCTTTATTTGAGTTGTGAGTCAGCAGTTAGAATTGAAGGAAGTACAGGAAGATGGTTTAATGTTAAATCTGGTGTGAGACAAGGATGTACATTATCCCCTCTGTTATTCATTATCTATATGGATCACATTATGAAGGAATGTGGTATTAAACCTGATATCAAAATTGGAGATGTTAATGTCAGTTCTTTGCTTTATGCGGATGATGTTATACTTCTAAATAAATCCGCTACAAGTCTGCAAGATTCTCTGACTAAATTGAATAGCTGTTGTAATAGATATGGTATGAAGGTTAGTAATAAAAAGACAAAGACAATGAAAATAGGCAGAATCATTGAAAATGTCAACTGTGTTGTGAATGGAGAACCTGTGGAACAAGTAAAACATTTCAGCTACTTAGGCACAATTTTTACTGAAGATGGTAAACTAAATATAGAAATAGACAACAGAATCAGCAAAGCTGGTATCGTGGGAAGTCAATTGAATAAATTCATATGGAATGAGAAAGAAATTAGTCGGAACACTAAATTAGCTGTATACAAGACTGTGTTCAAACCAATTTTAACTTATGGATCTGAGAGCTGGGTCAGAAGTAAAACACTTGACCAAAGACTAGAGACCGCAGATATGAGAGTCCTGAGAAAGATTAGAGGCGTGAACAGATGGCATCAATGGCAATATCATGTTAAAAATGAGGATATTAGGAAAGAACTTGACATTGTCAGCATCCAGGAATGCGTTAGCAGAGCTAATCTCAGATGGTATGGTCACTTAAATAGAATGGGAGAGGAAAGATTAGCGAAACAAGTGTTCTCTGCCAGGTTGGCAGGAAAACGACCCAGAGGAAGACCAAGATATAGGTGGATTGATACGGTACAAAGTGCCTTAGACGATAGAAATATAAGATCTGATAATGTAGGAGTCTTGACAAGTAACAGACTGATTTGTAGGAAAATTGTAGATAGGAAGTTAGTAATGATGTAATTTTTTCATGTAGTACTGTCATATCCTGTACACCCCTTGAGGGTACATGGCAGGAATTTGATGATGATGATGATGATGATGAATTTTATATCAAGTTTAATGCTACTTTCCTTCAAAATTTAGCAGATCCTATGTTATATTCTCATGATTTCTCAATCATTTTAGAATGAAAATCTGATCCTGACAACCTCTATTTGGCCTAATCCCATTTATTCTTCTCCTTGCTTCCTTTCCACATTTTTTTTTAACCTTTTTTCAAGTGATCTTGCATAAATCATACCAGGAACACTGTGTAATTTTCTATTTACATTTTTATAGATGGCTAATCTACTTCCAGATGATTGCATCTGGAATTTGACACTGCGACCGATTCTTCTGAATTATGTAGTATAGCTGCTGTAAAAACATTTATACCTTTATATTGGAGCATTTCTGGTTGAATATCATCTCCTCAAACTGCCTTTCTGCATATCAGATTTTTGAACTTTTTTTTTTTTGCTGCATTACTCTTGCATGTTTTCTTACACTATGATATCACTGCTTGTTTCAATTAGCAATCTTTCAGAGCAATTAATCCAGACATCTGAAATATCTTTATCTTCAGTTTTCATGTTACCTTTATTATGTGATTCCTTTCACAGTACTCTTTATACCAAGAGACTGTTTTCAATATCTACCAGAATATTGTCAGAATATTTATTATTGATATCATTATTAAGAGACCTCCAGTGAGTCACGGACTCAAGGCCACATACTGCACAAACCAGCTGTCATGCTTGTTCTTGAATTTATTCACACTGCATGTACATACAGCATCCAATGGCAATCCATTCTAATCATGCATCACTATATGAGAGAAAAATCTAGACCCCCTCCCCCTTCTTAGCAGCATTCATTCTCAGCTTCCATGGATGCCCTCTTATCCTTTCCTCACCCTCCATAAAATGAAAAATTCAATCAACTGAAATCCTGTATGACTTTTTCAGAAATTTGTAAGTCTCATTCTCCTCTTTCCTAGTGTTTTTGCAGTCTACAAATTCTCAATCTGTCTTCATAATCAGTATTCCACAGTCCTGATATCATTTTTAACACTATCCTCTGCACTCTCACCACTATATCAGAATTACAACAGAAATCAGGAGACCAGACTTTCAAACAATAATCCAAGTGAGGTCTTATCAAGCCTTGCAAAGAGGCAAAATGAAATCCTTATCTTTACCTGTCAAAGTTCGTTTCAGCATTGCAATTATCTTTTGAGTTGTATTGCAATCTTTACTACATAGCCCTTGAACTTCAACTTCCTATCCTTCAACACTCTGAGATCCTTAGCCTGATCAAAAATTCTAGCATAATCCCACTAATATAATATCATATTGGATATCTAATCATGCCAGTGTGCATGACTTTACATTCAATTGACATTCATTTTCCTGTGCTCGCAATTCCAGCCTACCTATTTAAATCATTCTGTATGTACTACATATCAGCCACATTCCTGATTACCCTACCTATCTTTGCATCATCAGCAAATAGCTGTATGTCACCAATCAAATCCTTCCCAGTATCATTAATGTATGGATTACCAATGATGCAGTCTGTATGTTAGATCTACAAAATGTAGATTAGGTCTACAAAATAACATTAGACCAAGAACTGATCCTTACAGTATACCAGTGGTTACCTTAAATCTTACAGATTTGCATCCCTCATATACCACTTTTTGATATGTTAATCAGCCATCCTTTTATCTGCGCTAATACTTTATAATCCAATCCAGTGGCACACTCATGATTTCATATTGGGGGGGGGGGGGGGGGGAGTTGAGTAGACGATTTGAGAATACACACTTTTTGCATATGACCTATGACTAAGCATCTGCCGTGATTGCCAATACATGATACCCGTGATCTCCTCTTGCTCTCAGGCAAACGAAATAGCGCTCGGTCCGCCCGAGCACTACTTCATTTGCCTTGCATTCACATCGGCCGTGATTCCCGAGAGCTATAGGGTGTTCCCACCTTATTGACCGCTAATTCACAAGTAGTATAGAAATAGAAGGCATGCCACAACATAAATAAAAAAATGAATTTTAATTAGGAAAAGATTTTTGGAAATTTTTCTAGTGTTTTTTCCTTTTTCTTTTGGGGGGGAGCCAGGCCCCTTGCCCCCCCCCCCTCCTTCAATAAATTCAGTTTCATTCTTCTCATGTTATTTTACTGCTACTCAATTATTTTTGGATACTTAAAATCCCCAATTATGATTATTTGTTTCATCCCCATTGTCTTTATTTGGTGATACATTTCTTCTTCACTAGCAGCCAATCCACCAGGTCTGTGACAACACCCCAACATGTATTTGATCTTGTTAGACTCCATCTCACACTAGATGGCTTCAAACTCATTGCCATATGAATAACTGTTACTAGTATTACAATCATAGGTCACAATACTAACTGGATTCAAGTCATCTGATATTTTTAGGAGCGTGCCCCCCTCATGTCTTATCGTGTCTATCTCTCCTAAAAATATTGTACCCTTTCCACATGATACCAGTTAGTGTGTCTGCTTCTGATAGCCAGGTCTCATTAATGCCTACAATCTGAAGTCCCAATATATTGACCAAGGCAACAAACTCTACCCCTTTGTTTCTGATATTCCTAGCATTCATGCACAGACATAATAAAGCTACCTGCATGTTCCTTTGTATTCCTTTGTTCTTGTCTGTAGTCTATATGTCACAGTTAGACAACTTGCAGATCTCCTCTGGATCATACTGAAGTCTTTTTATGAATTTTGTTTAGCTAGTTTTACACAGTGCTTTGCTTCATTACATTTTTTCTGTATTTTCTCAGAGCACAAACTGGCTTACTTCCCAAAAACTTGCAATATGCTTTCCTCTTTTCCTCTACCTTTTCATTTTTCCTAAATAATGTTTTTTCTTTCTTACACATTCTTCATTTCAATGATATCTAATTTTATTTGGCTCAAAACTAAATGGTGATCACTTTCTATTTCAAATCTTTTGTATACTCTTGTGTCCAGAACCAGCATGATGACATCACTGGCAACAATAACATAATCAATAAGACTTTTCTTATTTCTTGCATCTTTTCTCCATGTAAATTTGTGCATACATATTGTTAGAACATGGTGTTAGTAATAACTAATCCATATCCTGAGCAGAAATTTATTCTGCCTAAAGAAATATCAGTACTTCAAATGCTATATAGGAACAAATTATTGTAACAAGAGCAGGTAAGGTAAATGCAACTGTTATTATGCACCAAACAAATTACAACAGAAAAGTGAGTTATCTCCTTAAGGACTCCTCTATTATAAGATTATAGATTTGAATCCTACAAAATCACAATAGAAAAAAGTATAAATTAAAAAAAAAAAAAGTTACGTCTTGGCTAAAAGAGATTACCATAAAGCCAGGATAGTTGACATGGTAATCCCTTATCATGTCAACTATCCTGGATACGTTGTCCCTAAAATTCACAGCCCTACCTACAAACTGGCCAAACATTTATCCAAATCTTCCTGCCATCCTTCACAATCAACTCTTCTTCATCTGTTAAGAGTTCTCTACACTTTAAAACAATAACAAAATTGAACCTTGACAGATTCTGACATCATGGTCAATTTTGATATTACTTCACTATTCACTAATGTACCTTTAATAGAGAGAGAGACTTGCCTTCATTAAGCCACATTTCACCCCCCCCCCCAACATGATTGAATTATTCAGATTTGCCATGTATTCAGGTTATTTCTTATGAAAAGAGGGAAAAAAAAATATGAACAGCTGAACTGCTCTATAATGGGTTCCCCTCTCCCAACTAACTTCTGTATGGAACATTTTGAAAACCAAGCACTCAACAGAACTACACTTAAACAAATAATATGGCGGCACCATGTTGGTGATGTGTTTGTCATTTGGCCTCATTGTCTAGATACAGTGGATACATTTTTCTTGCATCTTAATAGCCAACATCCTCAAATAAGCTTCACCATAGAAAAAGAAATAACTCCTTATCCTTTTCCATTTATAGAAAACCTACTCATACAGGAAGGTATTTAGATAAGCAATCACATCGCTATCCTTCCCAACAGTATGGCATCCTCAGAACACTTACTCACCGAGCCAGAGCTATTTGTTCAATTGTCACAGCCCTTGAAACTGAGATTGGGAACTTTTCATTGCCTTTTTAGCCAATGGCTACACGTATATGAAATACTAAATGTATTTCATATGTGTGTTCCCATCCCTCTGGCAACAGCACACAAGATCAGAGCAAAACCATTCCCATCTCATGCATTAAGAGTACATTAGAAAAAATAGCACAGTTCTCTGTGAATATAAGATCCCTGCTAATTTGTAACTATTCATTCAGCTAGCTACATTCATGAATTCTCTCAAAGACCAATTTCATTCTCTTGCACATCCTGACGTGTATAAGGTTCCTTGTATGTGCAGGTTAGTCTTCTTTGGACAGACTGGTAGATCAGTTAAACATCCACCTTCAAGAACACAAAAATTACATCTGCGATCATGTCAAGTCAGGATTGTCAGGCCATGCTCTGGATAGTCCTTCACATAGGATTAGATGGAGGAAAACATCAATATTGCATAGAAGTCATTCGATAGGTCTAAGAGACTTTTTTGGAAAATCAGCATCAACTATGAAGTACTCTGTCTCTCTAAACCTCAACAAGTATAGCTACGTTAATTTGTCAAAGATTTGGGAAATGTCCATTTCCCAAAGGTGATCTGGTCCACAGAGGGTGCTATGTAAGTATATTAGTTATGTTTTATTTACAATTTGAATTGTTTTCCATAGTTATTTAGTTCAGTGCTATGTGCTCTGAGGATGCTAGGTAGAAAGCCAGTGAAACATTAGTAAGTTTAATAAATGCATTTTTTTTCTCTCTTAGTGTTGGGTATACTGTGAATTGCTATTATATTATAAATAATCAATGACACTTAAGCTTTTTCATATGAATTATTCTTAGCTTTGTTCTTATCTTTAGATTTTCCCAAAACTTTTCTGTATATCTGGTAATCATTTCTTACTCTGCTGTTTAGGTCTCCAATAAGTACCTACTTTTTCCTTTTCTGTTGTGTCAGCTACTTTCTCTGTCAGATGCCATGAAAAATTCCTCCATTTCTTCCTTAAAAGAATATTCTTTGGGACCATAGGCACAAATAATTCAGTTATCCAGTTCTCTTCTTTCTGAGATTTTTCCACATCACACTACTTTTTTTTTTTTTAATTTAATTTTTTTATTTTTTTTAATGTTGGGGCTACATACGAGAGGTTAGCTGTCAACCTATAGTACGTTAGTACCATATATGGGTATAGTGGGTCGAGAAAGGAGAATCCTGTTTACATTTGATTTAAAAGGCTGTATGTTGTATTCCTTGGGAAATACGTCAGGAGGAAGACTTCCCCAGCATAGCAGTAGCAGGGATGAAGGAGGAGGAAAAGAAACTTGTTGGGTGGCAGCTGTACGTGTTCCAATGGGCTTAGTACAGAGTGGGGGAATTATTGATGACGTTTCAGGTGAACATTTCCCATGGAAATATTTATAGAATACACAAGTTGCAGAGACCAAATGTCTTGTCTCTGCAGTGGGGGGGGGGGGGGGGGAGTGTTGGTAAGAGATGGGTCATTTATCAGTCTAATTGTTCTCCTCTGTATTGAGTCAATCATTTTGAGGGAGCTTTTAGGAACCCCACTCGAAATGTGAGAGCAGTATTTGATAGCTGGGCGGATTTGTGATTTGTATAAGGTTAACTGTTTTTAGGTGAAGTAATGTCTTGAGCGAAAGAGAAAACCTAGTTATTTGGAAGTTGAGGATGCAATGGTTGTGATGTGTTTATGCCAGGAGAGGCTTGATATCAAGGTAATTGCGAGAAGAGAAATCTCATCTTGTCTGGAAATTTGAGTGTTATCAAAAATAATGCTGGTGGAAAATGGTTCTTTTTTGTGAGAAATAAGACAGAACTGGGTTTTACTAGCGTTGAAGTTGACGAGGTTATCTGAGCCCCATTGGAGGATGGTTTGGAGGTCAGAATTAAGGGCAGTGGTGGTTGATGCTATGTGGGTTCAAGTGAGTTGTGTACAGTAGGGTTTGTAAACTGAAAAGGAGGAGCACAAAATGTGCTGTCATCTGCAAAACTGTGTATTGGGTTGGAGGTCAACTGAAGTAAGTCATTGATATATAGAAGGAAGAGGGTCTGTGAGAGAACTGAACCTTGTCGGACCCCAGCATTAGTTAAATCGTGAGAGGATAGGGAGCTGTCCACCATCACGCCAAAATGTGAGTCCAGACAGGAAGCTGGCAATCCATCTGCAGAAGTCCCGAGTTGCTTAGTAAGCCTTTGTGCCAGATCCATTTATTGAAGAGGATCGGTGAGAGAACTGAACCTTGTAGGACTCCAGCATTAGTTGGATGGTGATAGGGAGCCATCTACCATCACACATAGTGTTTGTCCAGCCAGAAAGCTGGCAATCCATCTGCAGAAGTCCTGAGACAGTCCAAATGATAGGAGTTTGCTTAGTAAGCTTTTGTGCCAGACCTGGTCAAAGGCTTTAGAGATATCAAGTGCAGCTACTTCGGACTTGCCAAATTTTTCCATAGCATTTGTCCGGCAATGGGTGATGTATGAGAGTAGATCTCCTGTTGATCGGCATCAACG